>NC_092739.1:164396748-164606748 GCF_047496795.1 Chiloscyllium punctatum
CCCCTAGTTCTAGATTGTTCCAAAGGAAGAAAGATCGACTGTTCCTTAAGTCACAGAAAAACCAGACTTTGTGGGTCATTAGTCAAGTCAAAAATGACAGTAAGCTCTGGAAAAATAAATTAATGCAGAGGTCAATGAGGAATGTCTTGTGAAGTATTCTATCTGGATGCATCACAGCCTGGTCTGGTAACTGCTCTGCCCAGAACTGTAAGAAGCTACAGAGAGTTGTGAACATAGCCCAGTCCATCACACAAGCCAACCTTCCATCCATTGACTCCATCTACACTTCCCACTGCCTTGGGAAGGCAAGCAACATCATCAAAGACACCTCCCACCCCACCCCGGTTATAATCTCTTCCAACCTCTTACATCGGGCAGAAGATACAAAAGCTTAAGCGCGCATACCAACAGGTTCAAGAACAGCTTCCCCACTGTTACTCGACTTCTAAATGGACCTTGCAAATTTTAAATGTAATGTTGATCTCGCTCTCTGTGCACCTTCTGTGCAGCTGTAACATTGTATTGCTCACTCTGTTCTGTTACCCTAATGCACTCTGTCTAGTATGACCTGCCTGTACTGCACGCAAAACAAAACTTTTCACTGCACCTAGGTCCATGTGACAATAATAAATCAAATCAAATAAATAAGGACAAAATGAACGGAGTGGATGCAACATTTTCCAGTTGAGGATCCAGTTCCTTTACCGTTCCTGTAACTTCATTCCTTTTGAAATGTAGTTTTCCATCAGCAAGCCATTTATTAAACTGGATTTTGGCGTATAAATTTCCTGATGATCCCTTTGCTTTTGCGGTCCCCTCTGAAGAGGTTAGAGCATTGTTTCAGGATGTTCCTCCTGAATGGGTGCACTTTGTACTTCTCAGAATTAAATAATATCAGCCACTGGTAGCCCACCTTAATGCTCCCCATGTTCTCCTGAAGTCTGTTGCAATTCTCCTCATTGCTGGAGGGGCTGAATGGCCTACTCCTGCTCCCAAGGTGTGTAGTAACATGTCAGAAGAAATGAAACTATCCACAAGGAAGGTTTCCAGTGGGCCATGTAAACACAGAATAATGTGGGGGAGTGAGCAGACCTGAGGGCAAACTTTTTACACAATAGTTTTAATTTGAGTTCATGCAAGTCTTGTGAATGAAATTTCATGCTCTCTGTGGTTTTTGCAGAAACTGTCATGACAAGTGCGAATGCACTGTAAATCATCACCATGCTCAATGTGTGTGTGTGTGTGTGTGTGAGAGAGAGAGAGAGAGAGAGAGAGAGAGGGGAGAGAGAGTGAGAGAGAGAGAGAGAGAGAGAGAGAGTGTGTATGTGAGAGTCTGTGTGTGTATGTGAGTGTGTGTGTATGTGAGAGTGTCTGTGTGAATGTGTGTATGTGACAGTGTGTATGTGAGGGTGTCTGTGTGTGTATATATGTGTGTGTGTATGTGAGAGTGTGTGTATATATATGAGAGTGTGTATATGTGTGTGTATATATGTGTGAGTGTCTGCCTGTGTGTGTATGTGTGTGTGAGTATGTGTGTATGTGAGTGTCTGTGTGCGTATATATGTGAAAGTGTATGTGTGTTTATGTGAGAGTGTCTCTGTATGTATATGTGAGAGTGTGTGTGTGCATGTGTGTGTGTATATGTGAGAGAGTGTTTGTGTATATGTGAGTGTGTGTGTATGTGACAGTGTCTGTGTGAGTGTGTGTGTATGTGAAAGTGTGTATGTGTGTGTATATATGAGAGTGTGTGTATGTGAGAGTGTGTGTGAGTGTGAATGTGAGAGTGTGTGTGTGTGAGTGTCAGTGAGTGTGTGTGAATGTGAGCGTCTCTATGTATGTGTATATGTGAGGGTGTCTGTGTGTGTATATGTGTGTGTATGTGAGAGTGTCTCTGTGTGTGTATATGTGAGGGTGCCTGTGTATGTGTGTGTGTATGTGAAAGTGTGTATGTGTGTGTATATGTGTGTGTATGTGAGAGTGTCTCTGTGTGTGTATATGTGAGGGTGTCTGTGCATGTGTGTGTGTATGTGAGAGTGTACTCTGTGTGTGTATATGTGAGGGTGTCTTTGCATGTGTGTATGTATGTGAGAGTGTACTCTGTGTGTGTATATGTGTGTGTATGTGAGAGTGTCTCTGTGTATGTATGTGTGTGTATGTGAGAGTGTCTCTGTGTGTGTATATGTGAGGGTGTCTATGTATGTGTGTGTGTATGTGAGAGTGCACTCTATGTGTGTATATGTGAGGGTGTCTGTGCATGTGTGTGTGTGTATGTGAGAGTGTCTCTGTGTGTGTATATGTGAAGGTGTCTGTGTATGTGAGAGTGTCTCTGTGTGTGTATATGTGTGTGTATGTGAGAGTGTCTCTTTGTGTGTATATGTGAGGGTGTCTGTGCATGTGTGTGTGTATGTGTGTGTGTGTATGTGAGAGTGTCTCTGTGTGTGTATATGTGAGGGTGCCTGTGTATGTGTGTGTGTATGTGAGAGTGTACTCTGTGTGTGTATATGTGAGGGTGTCTGTGTATGTGTGTGTGTATGTGAGAGTGTCTCTGTGTGTGTATATGTGTGTGTATGTGAGAGTGTCTCTGTGTGTGTATATGTGAGGGTGTCTGTGTATGTGTGTGTGTGTATGTGAGAGTGTCTCTGTGTGTGTATATGTGAGGGTGTCTGTGCATGTGTGTGTGTATGTGAAAGTGTCTCTGTGTGTGTATGTGAGAGTGTCTCTGTGTGTGTATATGTGTATGTATGTGAGAGTGTCTGTGTGTGTGTATATGTGAGGGTGTCTGTGCATGTGTGTGTGTATGTGAGAGTGTCTCTGTGTGTGTATATGTGTGTGTATGTGAGAGTGTCTGTGTGTGTGTATATGTGAGGGTGTCTGTGTATGTGTGTGTATGTGAGAGTGTCTCTGTGTGTGTATATGTGTGTGTATGTGAGAGTGTCTCTGTGTGTGTATATGTGAGGGTGTCTGTGTATGTGTGTGTGTATGTGAGAGTGTCTCTGTGTGTGTATATGTGTGTGTATGTGAGAGTGTCTCTGTGTGTGTATATGTGAGGGTGTCTGTGTATGTGTGTGTGTATGTGAGAGTGTCTCTGTGTGTGTATATGTGAGGGTGTCTGTGCATGTGTGTGTGTATGTGAGAGTGTCTCTGTGTGTATATGTGAGGGTGTCTGTGTATGTGTGTGTGTATGTGAGAGTGTCTCTGTGTGTGTATATGTGTGTGTATGTGAGAGTGTCTCTGTGTGTGTATATGCGAGGGTGTCTGTGTATGTGTGTGTGTATGTGAGAGTGTCTCTGTGTGTGTATATGTGAGGGTGTCTGTGTATGTGTGTGTGTATGTGAGAGTGTCTCTGTGTGTGTATATGTGTATGTATGTGAGAGTGTCTCTGTGTGTGTATATGTGAGGGTGTCTGTGCATGTGTGTGTGTATGTGAGAGTGTCTCTGTGTGTGTATATGTGTGTGTATGTGAGAGTGTCTCTGTGTGTGTATATGTGAGGGTGTCTGTGTATGTGTGTGTGTATGTGAGAGTGTCTCTGTGTGTGTATATGTGTGTGTATGTGAGAGTGTCTCTGTGTGTGTATATGTGAGGGTGTCTGTGTATGTGTGTGTGTATGTGAGAGTGTCTCTGTGTGTGTATATGTGAGGGTGTCTGTGTATGTGTGTGTGTATGTGAGAGTGTCTCTGTGTGTGTATATGTGTATGTATGTGAGAGTGTCTCTGTGTGTGTATATGTGAGGGTGTCTGTGCATGTGTGTGTGTATGTGAGAGTGTCTCTGTGTGTGTATATGTGAGGGTGTCTGTGCATGTGTGTGTGTATGTGAAAGTGTCTCTGTGTGTGTATGTGAGAGTGTCTCTGTGTGTGTATATGTGAGGGTGTCTGTGTATATGTGTATGTATGTGAGAGTGTCTCTGTGTGTGTATATGTGAGGGTGTCTGTGCATGTGTGTGTGTATGTGAAAGTGTGTATGTGTGTGTATATGTGTGTGTATGTGAGAGTGTCTCTGTGTGTGTATATGTGAGGGTGTCTGTGCATGTGTGTGTGTATGTGAGAGTGTCTCTGTGTGTGTATATGTGAGGGTGCCTGTGTATGTGTGTGTGTATGTGAGAGTGTCTCTGTGTGTGTATGTGAGAGTGTCTCTGTGTGTGTATATGTGAGGGTGTCTGTGTATATGTGTGTGTATGTGAGAGTGTCTCTGTGTGTGTATATGTGTGTGTATGTGAGAGTGTCTCTGTGTGTGTATATGTGAGGGTGTCTGTGCATGTGTGTGTGTATGTGTGTACGTGTGCGTATGTGAGAGTGTCTGTGTGTGTCTGTGTGTGTGTGTGTGTATATATGTGAGTGTGTTTATGTGTGTGCGTGTGCGCCACCAACATGAAGACTACCATTTGACAAGAGCTGCTCCCTTCACCAGTCACTGCTACCACCCCCCTCCCCCACCACTCCACCTGACATCTGCAATCTTCAAACGTCACTCCACCTAGGAACAGTGATTAAAGCTGTGGCAGTGAAAAGAACAATGAGGTCAGAACGATGTGAAATCTAAATGAGATAGGTTCTTGTGCTGGATGTTAATGTGTCAGGATAGATCACAGTTGCGAGGGACAGTGAAAGGTGGAAACACAATCAGTAGTCAAGTCCAAAGACAGTGGCTTCAATTTTGCTGAAACATTGACAAAACCCAAGAAACACAAGGTACCCAGGGGGGTGCAACTGAGGAGGTGGTAATAGTAATAGTAATTGGGTTCCTGCAAGAATGTGCAGACGAGAGTGGGAGAGCAGGAAGGAGGTACTTCACCTTGGTAAAGGGAGGCTTTCTAAGGGGGGAAACAAATAGGAGTCCCCTTGGAGTAGAGGACAGTGTGATGAGGGGGATAGATACTGTTCCGTGCAGCCATGATCAGGAATCCCAAAGAACACTCTGCCTCCCCAGTGGAGGGTCACTGACTACTGAGATAATGATGCGCAGAGTGGGACAGGAATGTTTTATTGTGAGGACAACTGAATACAAGAGTAGGGAGGGTATGCTTCAGTTATACTGGGCATCATGTGAGTACGCATCTGGAGAACTGTGCACAGGCTGGGTCGCCATACTTACAAGTCATAGAGACGTACAGCATGGAAACAGACCCTGCAGTTCAATTCACCCATGCCAATCAATTTTTTAAAAAATTCATTTTGTGAGTGTGGGTGTCACTGGCTGGGCCCAGCATTTATTGCCCGTCCCTAGTTGCCCCTTGAGAAGGTGGGGGTGAGCTGCCTTCTTGAACCGCTGCAGTCCATGTGCTGTGGGTTGACCCGCAATGCCCTGAGGGAGGGAATTCCAGGATTTTAACCCAGCGACAGTGAAGGAACGGCGATGCAGGGTTGATGCCCAAAATGTCGATTCTCCCGCTCCTTGGATGCTGCCTGACCTGTTGTGCTTTTCTAGCACTACACCATTTCCTTCCTACCTGTCATTTCAAAAACTCACCTACCCCTGAATACTTAGTTCCCAGCTTTGATCTCCTTGTCAACCATGTCTCTGTAACGGTTGGAAGATCATACCTGTTAACCTGTCTTTGTACCATTTATGCTTTTATTTTATCGTGAATACCATGCGTATTCAAATAAATTTAAGTTTGCCTTTTCACCATTACTTTTCCCCTTTGACCCTGCCATTTTTCTCTGCTTGTATACGTTGTCCCTTCCTGTCCCAAGCTGCCCTGAAATTGCTGCTGTTTCCTCAGAGTCATACAGCACGGAAACAGACCCTTCAGTCCAACCAGTCCATGCCAAACATAATCCCAAACTAAACTAGTTCCTGCCTGTGCTTGACCCATATCCTGAACAAACCTTTCATATCTGTGTACTCATCCAAATGTCTTTAAAATGTTGTAACTGTACCCGCATTCACTACTTTTTCTGATAGCTCATTCCCCAGACAAACCACCCTCTGTATAAAACAGTTGCCTCTCAAGCTGTTTTTAAATCTTTTCCCTGTCACCTTGAAAATATGCCCCTTACTTTTGAAATCCTCCGTCCTGGGGAAAAGATCCTTGTCATTCACCTTATCTATGATCCTCATGGTTTTATATGAGGACAACCTCCCACCTTCCAGTGAAAAGAGTCCCAGTCTTTCCAGACTATTTTTATATCTCTAACCCTCCACTTCCATGCTTTATAAGACTACATTTCCCTTCTTCGAAACCCTCAAGCCCCCAACTCATTAGCTGTCCACATTCCTCGTTCTTTGACTCACAAGGACCACGGTCCCACCACCGTTCCAGTGAAGCCCGTCCCAGTGGAATAGCTCACTTCTACCCCATTACTGGTGACAGTGCCCCACAAACAGTCCAAAGGTGTGCAGGTTGGGTGAATTGGCTATGCTAAGTTGCCCACAGTGTTCAGGGATGCGTAGGTTAGGTGCATTAGTCATGAGTAAAACGTAGAGTAATAGGGAATGGGTTTGGGTTGGATACTCTTCAGCGGGTCGGTGTGGACAGTTGGGCCGAGGGGGGTTGTTTCCACTGTAGGGACTCTCTTAAAAAAAACGGAACCCCATTCCACCCACACCAATCATTGTTTCAAACATTAAACTCTCCCCAAAGGGCATTTATAAACAGGATGTTGCTGTGCTCTGAGACGATATTAGACTCCCTATGCTGTGGAAACAGGCCCTTCGGCCCAGCAAGTCCATACTGACCCTCCGAAGAGTAACTCACCCAGATCTGTTTCCCCCTGACTAATGTACCTAACACTACGGGCAATTTAGCATGGCCAATTCACCTGACCTGCACATCTTGAGATTGTGGGAGGAAACCCACCAGACACGGGAAGAATGCGCAAACTCCACACAGACAGTTGTTCAAGGCTGGAATCGAACCTGGGTCCTTGGGGGCTGTGAGACAACAGCGCTAACCACTGAGCCACCGTGCTGCCCGGGTTTCATTGTTCAGAATTATTTACAGAATCAGATGCCTGGTGGAATTCCATCTGTGTTCCAAAGAATTAGGGGAGAAAGTGAGGACTGCAGATGCTGGAGATCGGAGCTGAAAATGTGTTGCTGGAAAAGCGCAGCAGGTCAGGCAGCACCCAAGGAGCAGGGGAATCAACGTTTCGGGCAAAGGCCCTTCATCAGGAATGAGGTGGAGAGATAAATGGGAGGGGGGGGTGGGGCTGGGGAGAAGGTAGGTAAGAGTGTGATAGGTGGGTGGGGATGCAGCTGAAGGTGATAGGTCGGAGAGGAGGGTGGAGCAGATATGTGGGAAGGAAGATTAGCAGGTAGGACCTGAGGGTTGCAGTGAGAGAGAGACTCACTGACAGATCAGAATCAAGATTAGAGTGGTGCTGGTTCCTAGCCCAGTGACAATACCACAATGCCGCCACAAGAAAGCGATCTTTAAAATGCTCAGACCGGACATCAGAGTAGTTCAAAAGCTCAAACAAACTGCTGGAAAAACTCAGCAGGTCTGGCAGCATCTGCGGAGAGAAAGCTGTGAGGGAGAGTCATTCGACCTGAAACGTTAACTTTGATTTCTCTCCACAGATGCTGCCAGACCTGCTGAGCTTTTCCAGTAAATTCTGTCGGGGTTTCTGATTTCCAGCATCTGCAGTTCTGGGGTTATTTTTGGTCAGTGTGGTTCGGTAAGCTCATGGTTGATGGGTGAACAGGAAAGTTGTTGATGAGTATAGGCGCTGTTAAGATGAACGCGAAACAATAAGGTAGAAAACCTGGTATTAAGTTGTGGTGTGAAAATACAGAGAGGCAGCAGAAAGGCGAATCGTGAGTACAACAGGAAACAGTAAATACTGTTATAAGTGCAGAAAAACAAAAGTGGTAAAGAAAATAACTGGTGCAGTTCTCAAAGGAAGGCAGCAGAGCAGCTGGAGAGGCTGGCAAAAGAGCAAATCGATTCACTCACACCATGTGGATTTGGGAGTTGTATGGTGTATTCGTGGTTAGCACTGCTGCCTCACAGTGCCAGGGACCTGGGTTCGATTCCAGCCTCAGGCGACTTTCTGTGTGGAGCCCGCACGTTCTCTTCGTATCTGTCTGGGTTTCCTTCCACAGTCCAAAGATGTGCAGATTCGGTGGGTTGGCCATGGGAAATGCAGGGTTATAGTGTAGGGGAATGAGCCTGTGTGGGATATTCTTCAGAGAGTCGGTGTGGATTTGTTGGGCTGAACGGCCTGTTTCCACACAGTAGGGATTATATGGTAAATACTGGATTAGTGGTGCTGGAAGAGCACAGCAGTTCAGGCAGCATCCAATGAGCAGCGAAATCAATGTTTCGGGCAAAAGCCCTTCATCAGGAGGGCCAAAGGGCCTGTCTCCCTGCTGTAGGACTCTATGACTCTATGACCCTATGACTTTACTTTGGCCTCAACACCACACATTTTAGACAGGAGTTTAAGGCTTGGAAGGAAAGATAGATTCGTTCCAGTGACAAAGCTCTTGGAGTGAATGAGGATCCTTCGAGCAGGGAAAATTAAAGAGGAGAGTTCATGGAGTCATGGAGTCATGGAGCCATGGAGTCATCGAGTCATCGAGTCATCGAGTCATCGAACCATTGAGTCGAGTCATCGAGTCATCGAGATGTACAGTACAGAAACAGATCCTTCAGTCCAATTTATCCATACCAGCCAGATATCCTAACCTAATCTAGTCCCATTTGCCAGCACTTCATCCATATCCCTCTAAACCCTTCCTATTCATATACCCATTCAGATGCCTTTTAAATGCTGTAATTGTACCAGCCTCCACCACTTCCTCTGGCAGCTCATTCCATACACGTACCACCCTCTGGGTGAAAAAGTTGCCCCTTAGGTCCCTTTTATATCTTTTCGCTCTCACCCTAAACTTCTGCCCTCCAGTGACTCCCCCACCCCAGAGAAATGACCCTGTCTATTTTTCAATCCATGCCCCTCATGATTTTAAAAACCACTATAAGGTCACCCCTCAGCCTCTGACGCTCCAGGGAAAACAGGCCCAGCCTATTCTGTGTTTCCCTATAGCTCAAACCCTCCAACCCTGGCAACATCCTTGTAAATCTTTCTGAACCCTTTCAAGTTTCACAACATTCACACCAGAATTGCAAGCAATATTCCAAAAGTGGCCCTGTACAGCCATTAGATGACCTCCCAACTCCCGTACTCAATACTCTGACCAATAAAGGAAAGTTGTGCAAAAGTGATGAAACTATTTGTTTCCACTGGAGGATGCGGTGTACATGTTTTACAGAAATGCATAAACTATAAGGAAGTGAAACTGGTCATTCAGATCTGCTGACCTATGCCACAGTATCCTTCTCTCCCTCTGGCCTTCATTTAACCCAAGCAACAAACCCCTCAATTCCTTTTTCTTACATCTAACTATCTAGCTTCCCCTTAAAAACATCGAAGCTATTGTCCCAGCAATCTCCTGTGGTGCTCATCCCCACTCTTCTGGGGGAAGTCATTTCTTGACAGCATCCAGCATTGGAGAATCGGGATTGGGAGTGGGAGCAGGCAATTCAGCTCTTCAAGCCCGCTCTGACATTTAACATGATCATGGCTGACCATGCCCTGGCCTAAACTCCACTCTCCTGCCTGATCTCCATAGGCCTTTGTATCAGAGACATAGCGATTTCTGTCTTAAACCTGTTGATAGATTCTGCCCCCACTGCCCTCCGGGGCAGTGAGCTCCACAGATTCCCAACGCTCTGAGAAGTGTAGTGTCTACACATCTCAGTGTTGAACCTACCTCCTCTCACTCCATGTCTATGAGCTCGTGTTTGAGAAGGTCCCACAAAAGGGTACATCTGTTCACCATTCACTTTATCAATCCCCTTTGTTACTTTATATCACAGCCCCCCTTCATTCCCCTGAACTACAGTGACTAAACGGTCAAGTTATTCAACCGTTCCTCGTGTATCACACCTTTCATCCCTGGAATCAAACTGGGTGACCCTCCTCTAAGGCCCTGAGAATATCATTGAGAACAGGAGACTCTAGGCATATCACTGGGAACAGAAGTCCCTGTGAACGTAAATGGGAACAGTAGCCCCTCTGCATGTCACAGGGAACAGTAGACCCTGTGAATGTCACTGGGATCAGGAGTCCCTGTGAATATCACTGAGAACAGTAGACCCTGTGCATGTTACTGGGATCGGGAGTCACTGGGCATGTCTTTGGGAACAAGAGCCCCTGTGAATGTCATTGGGAACAGGAACCCCTGTGAATGACACTGGGATCAGGAGCACCTGGACATACCACTGGGAACAGTAGACCCTATAAATGTTGCTGGTAACAGTAGACCCTGAGAATATTACTGGGAACAGTATCCCCTGTGAATGTCACTGGGAACAGTAGACCCTGTAAATGTCACTGGGAACAGTAGACCCTGTGAATGTCATTGGGAACAGAAGCCCCTGTGAATGACATTGGGATCAGGAGCACCTGGGCATACCACTGGGAACAGTAGACCCTATAAATGTTGCTGGGAACAGTAGACCCTGAGAATGTCACTGGGAACAGTATCCCCTGTGAATGTCATTGGGATTAGGAGCCCCTGGGAATGTCAATGGGTACAGTAGCCCTTGTCCATGTCACTAGGAACAGTATCCCCTGTGAATATCACTGGGATTAGGATCCCCTGGGAATGTCAATGGGTACAGTAGCCCCTGTACATGTCACTGGGAACAGTAGCCCCTGTCAATGTCACTGGGAACAGTAGACCCTGTCAATGTCACTGGGAACAGTAGACCCTGTGAACGTCGCTAGGAACAGTAGACCCTGTGCATGTCAATGAGATCAGGAGTCACTGGGCATGCCATTGGGATCAGGAGCCCCTATGAATGTCACTGGGATCAGGATCACGTGGGCATATCACTGGGAACAGTGCACACTGTGAATGTCGCTGGGAACAGTAAACCCTGTGAATGTCACCGGGATCAAAAGACCCTGTGAAGTCAATGGGAACAGTCGCCCTTACGCATGTCACTAGGAACAGTATCCCCTGTGAATATCACTGGGAACAGTAGACCTTGTGAATGTCACTGGGAACAGTAGCCCCTGTGAATGACACTGGGAACAGGAGTCCCTGTGAATGTCACTGGGAATAGTAGACCCTGTGAATATCACTGAGAACAGTAGACCCTGTGAATATCACTGAGAACAGTAGACCCTGTGCATGTTACTGGAATCGGGAATCATTGGGCATGTCTTTGGGAACAGTCGCCCCTGCGCATGTCACTAGGAACAGTATCCCCTGTGAATATCACTGAGAGCAGCAGATCCTGTGAATATCACTGGGAACAGTAGACCCTGCGAATGTCACTGGGAACAGTAGACCCTGTAAATGTGACTGGGAACAGTAGACCCTGCGAATGTGACTGGGAACAGTGGACCCTGTGAATGTCGCTGGGAACAACAGACCCTGCGAAAGTCAATGGAACCAGTAGCCCCTGTGAATGTCACTGGGAACAGTCGCCCCTGTGAATGTCACTGGGAACATTAGACCCTGTGAATGTCACTGGGAACATCAACCCCTGTGAATTTCACTGGGAACAGGAGACACCGTGAATGTCACTGGGAACAGCAGAACCTGTGAATGTCACTGGGAACAGGAGAGACTGTGAATGTCACTGGGAACAGCAGACCCTGTTGCATGTAACTGGGAACAGGAGACACCGTGAATGTCACTGGGAACAGTATCCCCTGTGAATGTCACTGGGAACAGCAGACCCTGTGAATGCCGCTGGGAACGGTAGACACTCTGAATGTCTCTGGGATCAGGAGCCCCTGTGAATGTCACTGGGAACAGCAGAACCTGTGAATGTCACTGGGAACAGTAGACCCTGTGCATGTTACTGGAATCGGGAGTCACTGTGCATGTCTTTGGGAACAGGAGCCCCTGTGAATGTCACTGGGATCAGTAGACCCTGTGAATGTCTTTGGGAACAGAAGCCCCTGTGAATGACATTGGAATCAGGAGCACCTGGACAGACCACTGGGGACAGTAGACCCTATAAATGTTGCTGGGAACAGTAGACCCTGAGAATGTTACTGGGAACAGTAGCCCCAGTGAATGTCAATGGAAACAGCAGAACCTGTGAATGTCACTGGGAACAGCAGCTCCGGTGAATGTCACTGGGAACAGTAGACCCTGTGAATGTCACTGGGAACAGTAGACCCTGTAAATGTGACTGGGAACAGTAGACTCTGTTGCATGTCACTGGGAACATTAGACCCTGTGAATGTCACTGGGAACATCAACCCCTGTGAATGTCACTGGGAACAGTAGAGACTGTCAATGTTATTTGGAACAGAAAACCCTGTGAATGTCACTGGGAATAGTAGACCCTGTTGCATGTCACTGGGAACAGTAGCCCCTGTGAATGTCACTGGGAACAGTAGAGACTGTCAATGTTATTGGGAACAGAAAACGGTGTGAATGTCACTGGGAACAGTAGACCCTGTTGCATGTAACTGGGAACAGGAGACACACTGAATGTCACTGGGAACAGTAGACCCTGTGAATGTCACTGGGAACAGTAGACTCTGTTGCATGTCACTGGGAACAGTAGACCCTGTGAATGTCACTGGGAACAGTAGACTCTGTTGCATGTCACTGGGAACAGTAGACCCTGTGAATGTCACTGGAAACAGCAGATCCTGTGAATGTCACTGGGAACAGTAGACCCTGTGAATGTCACTGGGAACAGTAGACTCTGTTGCATGTCACTGGGAACAGTAGCCCCTGTGAATGTCACTGGGAACAGTAGACCCTGTGAATGTCACTGGGAACAGTAGACTCTGTTGCATGTCACTGGGAACAGTAGCCCCTGTGAATGTCACTGGAACAGTAGACTCTGTGAATGTCACTGGGAACAGTAGACTCTGTTGCATGTCACTGGAACAGTAGACTCTGTTGCATGTCACTGGGAAGAGTAGACCCTGTGAATGTCACTGGGAACAGTAGACTCTGTTGCATGTCACTGGGAACAGTAGACCCTGTGAATGTCACTGGAAACAGCAGATCCTGTGAATGTCACTGGGAACAGTAGACCCTGTGAATGTCACTGGGAACAGTAGACTCTGTTGCATGTCACTGGGAACAGTAGCCCCGGTGAATGTCACTGGGAACAGTAGCCCCTGTGAATGTCACTGGGAACAGTAGACCCTGTTGCATGTAACTGGGAACAGGAGACACACTGAATGTCACTGGGAACAGACGACCCTGAGAATGTCACTGGGAACAGTAGCCCCTGTGAATGTTGCTGGGAACACTAGACCCTATGAATGTCACTGGGAACAGTAGCCCCTGTGAATGTCACTGGGAACAGTGGACCCTGTTGCATGTAACTAGAAACAGGAGACACAGTGAATGTCACTGAGAACAGTAGACCCCGTGAATGTCATTGGGAAAAGTACACCCTGTTGCATGTAGCTGGGAACAGGAGACACCGTGAATGTCACTGGGAACAGGAGACACACTGTAGACCCTGATAATGTCACTGGGAACAGCACAACCTGTCAATGTTATTGGGAACAGTAGACCCTGTGAATGTCACTGGTAACAGTAGCCCCTGTGAATGTCACTGGGAACAGTAGCCCCTGTGAATGTCACTGGGAACAGTAGACCCTGTTGCATGTCACTGGGAACAGGAGACACAGTGAATGTCACTGGGAACAGCAGAACCTGTGAATGTCACTGGGAACAGCAGAGACTCTCAATGTTATTAGGAACAGAAAACCCAGTGAATGTCACTGGGAACAGTAGAGACTGTCAATGTTATTGGGAACAGAAAGCCCAGTGAATGTCACTGGGAACAGTAGCCCCTGTGAATGTCACTGGGAACAGTAGACCCTGTTGCATGTAACTGGGAACAGGAGACACCGTGAATGTCACTGGGAACAGTAGACCCTGTGAATGTCACTGGGAACAGTAGACTCTGTTGCATGTCACTGGGAACAGTAGACCCTGTGAATGTCACAGGGAACAGCAGATCCTGTAAATGTCACTGGGAACAGTCGCCCCTGTGAATGTCACAGGGAACAGCAGTCCCTGTGAATGTCACTGGGAACAGTAGACTCTGTGAATGTCACTGGGAACAATAGACACTGTGAATGTCACTGGGAACAGTAGAGACTGTCAATGTTATTGGGAACAGTAGACCCTGTGAATGTCACTCGGAACAGCAGACCCTGCAAAAGTCAATGGAACCAGTAGCCCCTATGAATGTCACTGGGAACAGTTGTCCCTGTGAATGTCACTGGGAACAGTCACCCCTGTGAATGTCACTGGGAACATTAGCCCCTGAGAATGTCACTGGGAACAGTAGCCCCTGTGAATGTTGCTGGGAACACTAGACCCTATGAATGTCACTGGGAACAGTAGCCCCTCTGAATGTCACTGGGAACAGTAGACCCTGTTGCATGTAACTGGGAACAGGAGACACTGTGAATGTCACTGGGAACAGTAGAGCCTGTGAATGTCACTGGGAACAGCAGACCCTGTTGCATGTAACTGGGAACAGGAGACACCGTGAATGTCACTGGGAACAGCAGAACCTGTGAATGTCACGGGGAACAGGAGAGACCGTGAATGTCACTGGGAACAGTCGACACTGAGAATGTCACTGGGAACATTAGACACTGTGAAGATCAATGAGAACAGTCGCCCCTGCACATGTCACTAGGAACAGTAGACCCTGTGAATATCACTGGGAACAGCAGATCCTGTGAATGTCACAGGGAACAGTCGCCCCTATGAATGTCACTGGGAACTGCAGACCCTGTGAATGCCGCTGGGAACGGTAGACCCTGTGCATGTTACTGGAATCGGGAGTCACTGTGCATGTCTTTGGGAACAGGACCCGCTGTGAATGTCACTGGGATCAGTAGACCCTGTGAATGTCTTTGGGAACAGAAGCCCCTGTGAATGACATTGGGATCAGGAGCACCTGGACAGACCACTGGGGACAGTAGACCCTATAAATGTTGCTGGGAACAGTAGACCCTGAGAATGTTACTGGGAACAGTATCCCCAGTGAATGTCACTGGGAACAGTAGACTCTGTTGCATGTCACTGGGAACAGTAGACCCTGTGCATGTCATTGGGAACAGGAGACTCTGTGAATGTCACTGGGAACATCAACCCCTGTGAATGTCAATGGGAACAGTAGAGACTGTCAATGTTATTGGGAACAGAAAACCCAGTGATGTCACTGGGAACAGTAGCCCCTGTTGCATGTAACTGGGAACAGGAGACACATGAATGTCACTGGGAACAGTAGACCCTGTGAATGTCACTGGGATCAGTAAACCCTGTGAATGTCACTGGGATGCATTGACCCCCTGAATGTCACTGGGAACAATGACCCTCTGAATGTCAATGGGAACAATGACCCTCTGAATGTCAATGGGAACAATGCCCCTGTGAATGTTACTGGGATCGGGTGTCACTGGGCATGTCTTTGGGAACAGGAGCCCCTGTAAATGTTACTGGGATCAAGATCCCATGTGAATGTCACTGGGAACAGTAGACCCGGTGAATGTCACTGGGAACATTAGACCCTGTAAATGTCACTGGGAACAGTCGCCCCTGTGAATGTCACAGGGAACAGCAGTCCCAATGAATGTCACTGGGAACAGCAGACCCTGCGAAAGTCAATGGAACCAGTAGCCCCTGTGAATGTCACTGGGAACAGCAGTCCCTGTGAATGTCACTGGGAACAGTAGACCCTATGAATGTCACTGGGAACAGCAGACCCTGCGAAAGTCAATGGAACCAGTAGCCTCTGTGAATGTCACTGGGAACAGTCGCCGCTGTGAATGTCACTGGGAACAGTCGCCCCTGTGAATGTCACTGGGAACATTAGCCCCTGTGAATGCCACTGGGGACAGTAGAGACTGTCAATGTTATTGGGAACAGAAAACCCAGTGAATGTCACTGGGAACAGTAGACCCTGTTGCATGTAACTGGGAACAGGAGACACCGTGAATGTCACTGGGAACAGCAGAACCTGTGAATGTCACGGGGAACAGCAGAACCTGTGAATGTCACGGGGAACAGGAGACACAGTGAATGTCACTGGGAACAGCAGAACCTGTGAATGTCACGGGGAACAGGAGACACAGTGAATGTCACGGGGAACAGGAGACACAGTGAATGTCACTGGGAACAATCGACCCTGAGAATGTCACTGGGAACAGTAGACCCTGTGAATGTCACTGGGATAAGGAGACCCTGTAAATGTCACTGGGAACATTAGACACTGAGAAGATCAATGGGAACAGTCGCCCCTGCGCCTGTCACTAGGAACAGTAACCCCTGTGAATATCACTGGGAACAGCAAATCCTGTGAATGCCACAGGGAACAGTCGCCCCTATGAATGTCACTGGGAACAGCAGACCCTGTGAATGCCGCTGGGAACGGTAGACACTCTGAATGTCTCTGGGATCAGGAGCCCCTGTGAATATCACTGGGAACAGCAGAACCTGTGAATGTCACTGGGAACAGTAGCCCCTGTGAATGTCACTGGGAACAGTAGCCCCTGTGAATGTCACTGGTAACAGGAGCCCCTGTGAATGTCACTGGGAACAGGAGCCCCTGTGAATGTCACTGGTAACAGGAGCCCCTATGAATGTCACTGGGAACAGCAGAACCTGTGAATGTCACTGGGAACAGTAGCCCCTGTGAATGTCACTGGGAACAGTAGCCCCTGTGAATGTCACTGGGAACAGTAGCCCCTGTGAATGTCACTTGGAACAGTAGACCCTGTGAATGTCACTGGGAACAGTAGCCCCTGTGAATGTCACTTGGAACAGTAGACCCTGTGAATGTCACTGGGAACAGTAGACCCTGTGAATGTCACTGGGAACAGTAGACCCTGTGAATGTCACTGGGAACAGTAGACCCTGTGCAGGTTACTGGGATCGGGAGTCACTGGGCATGTCTTTGGGAACAGGGCCCGCTGTGAATGTCACTGGGATCAGGAACTCCTGTGAATGTCACTAGGATAAGTAGACCCTGTTAATGTCATTGGGAACAGAAGCCCCTGTGAATGACATTGGAATCAGGAGCACCTGGACATACCACTGGGGACAGTAGACCCTATAAATGTTGATGGGAACAGTAGACCCCGTGAATGTCACTGGGATCAGGAGCCTCTATGAATGTCACTGGGAACAGCAGACCCTGTGAATGTCACTGGGAACAGTAGACCCTGTGAATCCCATTGGGAACAGCAGCTCCTGTGAATGACACTGGGATCAGGAGCACCTGGGCATGCCACTGGGAACAGTAGACCCTATGAATGTCACTGGGAACATTAGACCCTGTGAATGTCACTGGGAACAGTAGACCCTGTGAATGTCACTGGGAACAGTAGACCCAGTGAATGTCACGGGGAATAGTAGCCCCTGTGAATTTCACTGGGAACAGTATACCCTATGCAGGTTACTGGGATCGGGAGTCACTGGGCATGTCTTTGAGAACAGGAGCCCCTGTGAATGTCACTGGGATCAGGAACCCCTGTGAATGAAATGGGGAACAGAAGCCCCTGTGAATGACATTGGGAACAGCAGCTCCTGTGAATGTCACTGGGAACAGTAGCTCCTGTGAATGACACTGGGAACAGTAGACCCTGTGTATGTCACTGGGAACAGTAGACCCTGTGAATGTCACTGGGAACATTAGACGCTGTTGCATGTAACTGGGAACAGGAGACACCATGAATGTCACTGGGAACAGCAGAACCTGTGAATGTCACTGGGAACAGTCGACCCTGAGAATGTCACTGGGAAAAGTAGCCCCTGTGAATGTTGCTGGGAACAGTAGACACTGAGAAGATCAATGGGAACAGCCGCTCCTGCGCATGTCACTAGGAACAGTATCCCCTGTGAATATCACTGGGAACATCATATCCTGTGAATGTCACAGGGAACAGTCACCCCTGCACATGTCACTTGGAACAGTAGACCCTGAGAATGTCACTGGGAACAGTAGACCCTGTGCAGGTTACTGGGATCGGGAGTCACTGGGCATGTCTTTGGGAACAGGAGCCGCTGTGAATGTCACTGGGATCAGGAACCCCTGTGAATGTCACTGGGATCAGTAGACCCTGTGAATGTCTTTGGGAACAGAAGCCCCTGTGAATGACATTGGGATCAGGAGCACCTGGACATGCCACTGGGAACAATAGACCCTATGAATGTCACTGGGAACATTAGACCCTGTGAATATCACTGGGAACAGTAGACCCTATAAATGTTGCTGGGAACAGTTGACGCTGTGAATTTCACTGGGAAAAGTAGACCCAGTGAATGTCACGGGGAATAGTAGCCCCTGTGAATTTCACTGGGAACAGTATACCCTATGCAGGTTACTGGGATCAGGAGTCACTGGGCATGTCTTTGAGAACAGGAGCCCCTGTGAATGTCACTGGGATCAGGAACCCCTGTGAATGAAATTGGGAACAGAAGCCCCTGTGAATGACATTGGCATCAGGAGCACCTGGACATAGCACTGGAGACAGTAGACCCTATAAATGTTGCTGGGAACAGTAGACCCTGTGAATGTCACTGGGAACAGCAGAACCTGTGAATGCCACTGGAAACAGCAGCTCCTGTGAATGTCACTGGGAACAGTAGACCCTGTTGCATGTCACTGGGAACAGTAGCCCCGGTGAATGTCACTGGGAACAGTAGACCCTGTGAATCTCACTGGGAACAGTAGCCCCTGTAAATGTCAATGGAAACAGCAGCTCCTGTGAATGACACTGGGAACAGTAGACCCTGTGAATGACACTGGGAACAGTAGACCCTGTGAATGTCACTGGGAACAGTAGACCCTGTGTATGTCACTGGGAACAGTAGCCCCTGTGAATGTCACTGGGAACAGTAGACCCTGTCGCATGTAACTGGGAATAGGAGACACCGTGAATGTCACTGGGAACAGCAGAACCTGTGAATGTCACTGGGAACAGGAGACACAGTGAATGTCACTGGGAACAGTCAACCCTGAGAATGATGTCACTGGGAACAGTAGCCCCTGTAAATGTTGCTGGGAACAGTAGACACTGAGAAGATCAATGGGAACAGCCGCTCCTGCGCATGTCACTAGGAACAGTATCCCCTGTGAATATCACTGGGAACATCATATCCTGTGAATGTCACAGGGAACAGTCACCCCTGCACATGTCACTTGGAACAGTAGACCCTGTGAATGTCACTGTGAACAGTAGACCCTCTGAATGTCACTGGGATCAGGAGCCCCTGTGAATGTCACTGGGAACAGGAGCCCCTGTTGCATGTCACTGGGAACATTTGACCCTGTGAATGTCACTGGGGACAGTACAGCCTGTGAATGTCACTGGGAACAGTAGACCTTGTGAATGTCTGTTGGAACTGTAGACCCTGTCAATGTCACAGGGAACAGTTGACATTGTGACTGTCATTGGGAACAGTAGAACCTGTGAATGTCACTGGGAACAGTAGATCTTGTGAATGTGACTGGAACAGTAGATCCTGAGAATGTCATTGGGAAAGGTAGCCCCTGTGAATGCCACAGGGAACAGTAGACCCTGTGAATGTCATTGGGAAAGGTAGCCCCTGTGAATGCCACAGGGAACAGTAGACCCTGTGAATGTCATTGGGAAAGGTAGCCTCTGTGAATGCCACTGGGAACAGTAGACCCTGTGAATGTCATTGGGAAAGGTAGCCTCTGTGAATGCCACTGGGAACAGTAGACCCTGTGAATGTCATTGGGAAAGGTAGCCTCTGTGAATGCCACTGGGAACAGTAGCTCCTGTGAATGTCGCTGGGAACAGTAGCCCCTGTGAATGTCAGTGGGAACAGTAGACCCTGTGAATGTCGCTGGGAACAGTAGCCCCTGTGAATGTCATGGGGAATAGTTGACCCTGTAAATGTCACTGAGAACAGTTGACCCTGTGTCTGTCATTGGAAACAGTAGAACCTGTGAATGTTACTTGGAACAGTAGAACCTGTGAATGTTACTGGGAACAGTAGCCCCTGTGTGAGCGGTAGAGCAGTGCTGCTCCTGTTCATGTTATATAGCGGCATCAAAAATCCCTGGAAAAAAAACTGGAGTCAATAGGAAGCAGAGGGAGAACTCTCCACTGGTGGGAATAATGCCTGGCACAAAGAAGCTCCAGGAGAATATCCAGGTGTATGGCTGACAATTGTAAAATAACATTTGTGCCACGCAAGTGCGAGGCAGTGACCACCTCCAACAAGAGAGAATCTATCACCCCATGAGATGTAATGGCAACACCATCACTCAGCTTGCCTCTCCCAACCCACATTATGAGGAGAGATTGAGCAGATTATGCTGGGGTTGAGATGAATGAGAGGAGATCTAATTGAGGGACACAGGATGTTAAAGGGATTGATTAAGTAGTAGTAGAGAGGGTGTGGGACAATGTAGAATGAGATCATCGCTTGAGGGTAAAAGCTAGCAGATTTAAAACAGAGGTAAGAAGGAATAACGTCTCTCAAAGGGTCATGAATCTGTGGAAATCATTACCCCAGAGTGTGGTGGATGCTGGGACACTGAATTAATTTAAGGAGGAGACAGACAGATTTTAAATTAGTAACAAGTTAAAGGATTATAGACAGCAGGCAGGAAAGTGGAGTTGAGGCCAAGATGAGATCAGCCATGATCAAATTAAACAGCTCGCAGGGCTGAATGGTCCACTGCTGCTCCTAGTTCTTATTTTTGTATGTTATGTTCTTATTAGCCAGAATCTGAATTGGTTTTACACATATTCATGGTGGCTACAACAGCAGGTCAGAGGCTTGGAATACTGTGGTGAGAAACTCCCCTCCTGACTCCCCAAAGCCTGTGCACTATCTACAAGGCACAAGTCAGGAGGGTGATGGAATACTCCCCACTTGCCTGGATGGGGTGCAGCTCCAACAACACTCAAGAAACTTGACACCATCCAGTACAAAGCAGCTCACTTGATTGGCACCACATCCACAAACATGCATTCCATCCACCACCGACGCTCAGTAACAGCAGTGTGTACCATCTACAAGATACACTGCAGGAATCCACCAAAGATGCTCAGACAGCACCTTCCAAACCCACAACCACTTCCATCCAGAAGGACAAGGCAGCAGATACATGGGAACACCACTCTCTGCAAGTTCCCCTCCAAGCCCCTGACAATCCTGACTTGGAAATGTATCACTGTTCCTTCACTGTTGCTTCACCCAGATCGCATGAATGATAAAAAACCCAGGGGATAAATGTGTATTGTTTCCTCACAAGACCACCCATCCATTTGCTTCAAATTCGCTTACTATGAAGTGGACGGTCACCTACCGTAATATCATCTTCTGAGATTCATTCTGAAATTTCCACAAGGTTAAGCCCCAGCCTCACAGCCCTGATGGACGAATTCTTAAACTTCTACAGGCCCCACAGTTCACCGTGGTCTTTGTGGTTTCGAAACAAGTCACTGAAACAGATACTAATACCAGACGTGCAAAGTGTTATTGCTATGCCCGTGTTTTACCTCTTTGTTTGAAACCTGTCCTGAGAACCTTGGTGTTAATTCGAAGGATGTCATGCTTTAGGGTGATACTGTCAACTGCAAATGCAAAGCCTATGCACCCTGCACCTGAGGGATTGAGTGACATTTAAAAATAACCTGCCTGCCTTATTTATACTCTGATGTTTTGCTTTGCGGCTTCATGGTTAAGTGCACAAATTTGGGGTGGAAATCAATCAGCCTGTGTCAGAAGATGATAAAATAAACCCAACCTTCCTCAGCTAAGGCTGCACTCACTCGGGAATGGTGAGAGCTCCCAGCTACTCCCTCGCATCCCACATATCACCCTCTGTTCATCATCACTGAATCAAACTCCCAGGACCCTCACAGCACTGTGGGACCTCCTTCATCACATAGACTTCAGGGCCACAAGAAAGTGACTCACCGCCAACACTGCATGGTGCGTCTAGAGAGTGAGCAATTATTGTTTGCCCTTCCGACCATAGAGCACAACCACCTGATGAAGGAGCAGCGCCCCAAAAGTGAGTGCTTCTAAATAAACCTGTTGGACTATAACCTGGTGTTGTGTGATTTTTAACTTCATACAGCAAAGAAACAGACCCTTCGGTCCAACCAGTCCATGCCGACCATAATCCCATTCTGAACTAGTCCCACCTGCCTGCCAGGTCTTTCAAATGTTCCTCCAGATACGAACCACTCTCTGTATAAAAAAAAGTGCCTCTAATGTCTTTTTTACATCTTTCCCCTCCCACCTTAAAACTATGCCCCCGGTCTTGAAATCCTAAACCCTAGGTAAAAGACACCTGCCATTCACCTTATCGATATCCACCCACACGGTGGCACAGTGGTTAGCACTGCTGCCTCACAGCGCCAGAGATCCGGGTTCAATTCCCAACTCAGGCGACTGACTGTGTGGAGTTTGCACGTTCTCCCCGTGTCTGCGTGGGTTTCCTCCCACAGTCCAAAGATGTGCAGGTCAGGTGAATTGGCCATGCTAAATTGCCCGTAATGTTAGGTAAAGGGGTGAATGTGGGTGGGTTGTGCTTTGGTGGGTCGGTGTGGACTTGTTGGCCCGAAGGGCCTGTTTCCACACTGTAAGTAATCTAATATCCTTCGTGATTTCATAAACCACTATAAGGTCACCCCTCAGCCTACTACACTCCAGTGAAAAAGGTCTCAGCCTAACCAGACCTTCCCAGTAACTCAAACCCTCCATGCCCAGCAACATTCTGGTAAACCCTTTCTGAACCCTCTCCAGCTTGATAAATATCCTTCCTGCAACTAGGCGACCAGAACTGGACATATATGGGCACTACAGATGCTGGAGATTAGAGTCAAAACTAGAGCGGTGCTGGAAAAGCACAGTAGGTCAGGCAGCATCTGAGGAGCAGAAAAATCGATGTTTCGGGCAACAACCCTTCATTCCTGATGAAGGAGCAGCGCCCCGAAAGCTAATGCTTCCAATTAAACCTGTTGGACTACAACCTGGTGTTGTGTGATTTTTAACTTTGTACACCCCAGTCCAACACCAGCATCTCCAAATCATAACCTCAACATAATGTTCCAAATCCTATACTCAACGGTCTAAGCAATGAAGGTAAGCACTTTCTTAACCATTCAGTCTACTTACAATGCAAATTTCAAAGAATTATGTACCTGAACCTCTCAGACCTCCTGTTCTACAATATTTCCCACGGTGTTACTTTTAATTGAATAAATCTTGAATAAATTGAACAAAATGCAATATGATGTCCACATTCCCCGAACGATTTTGTACCAGCTGCAAGACACTCTGCAGCAACTCAGCCAAGGTTCCTCTGACAGCATCTTCCAAACCTGCTACCTCCGCCAAGGGAATTAGATCCATGGGAACACTACCATCTTCAAGTTCCTCTCCAAACCACTCACCACCCAGACTTGGAACTATATCACCTTTCTTTGCCTTTGGGTCAAAATCCTGGATCTCTCTCGCTACCGGCAAGATGTTCCTTCAACATGGAGTGCAGGTTCGTAGCTCCTTGAAAGTGGAGTCGCAGGTAGATAGGATAGTGAAGAAGGCGTTTGGTATGCTTTCCTTTATTGGTCAGAGTATTGAGTACAGGAGGTCATGTTGCAGCTGTACAGGACATTGGTTAGGCCACTGTTGGAATATTGCATGCAATTCTGGTCTCCGTCTTATCGGAAAGATGTTGTGAAACTTGAAAAGGTTCAGAAAAGATTTCCAAAGATGTTGCCAGAGTTGGAGGATTCAAGTAATAGGGTGAGGTTGAATAGGCTAGGGCTGTTTTCCCCGGAGTGTCGAAGGCTGAGGGGTTTATAAAATCATGAGAGGCATAGATAGAGTAAATAGGCAGGGTCTTTTCCCTGGAGTGTGGGGGTCCAGAACTGGAGGACATAGGTTTCGGGTGAGAGAGAAAAGATATAAAAGAGATCTAAGGGGCAACTTTTTCACACAGAGGGTGGTGCAAAAATGGAATGAGCTGCCAGAGGAAGTGGTGGAGGCTGATACAATTGCAACATTTAAAAGGCATTTGGATGGGTATATGAATAGGAAGGGTTTAGAGGGATCGGGGGCAGGTGCTGGCAGGTGGCACTAGATTGGGTTGGGATATCTGGTCGGTATGGGCGGGTTGGATGGAAGGGTCTGTTTCTGTGCTGCACATCTCTGTGACTGTATGACATGGACGCCATGAAGCTGGCTCTATACAACCACCTCAAGGGCAGTTAGTGACAGCCAGTAAATGTGGGCATCTGATGAAGTGATATTGTTTAATTAAGGGATATCTGCTGCCCTCTGAGATATCGCAACACGTTACTTCATTACATCAAGTCTGCTCTTCCATTCAATGAAGTCATGGCTGATTTAATAACTGTCAACACTGCTTTCCTGCCTTTTTCACATCACCATTGATTCCTTTACTGATTAACCTGTCTACCTCAGCCTTGAATATACTGAATGACCCAGCCTCGACAGCCCCTCTGTGGGAAGGAGTTCCACAGATTCACTCCCCTCTGAGAGAAGAAATCCCTCCTCATCTGTCTTCAATGCGCAACCCCTCTTTCTAAGATGATACCCTCTGGTCCCAGACTCTCCAACAAGGGAAACAACCATTCCACACATCTACCCTGTCTAAAAATCTTGTCAGGTCACCTCTCATTCTTCTAATTAGTATAAAACCAATTACTCAACATCTACTCATAAACCTCATTGAAATAAAGGCTAACATACCATCTGCCTTCTTTATTGCTTGCTGAACTTGGATGCTAGATTTTTATGATTCCTAAAACAGGACTCATAAATCCCTTTGTACTGGAATGCCTGCAGTCTTCCTCCTTTTCAATAACATTCAGCCTGTCTATTCTTCCTGTTAAAGGGCATTACTTCACATTTTCCCACATTGTAGGGAAATGTGTCTGGGTGGCTTACTCTTCAGAGGGTCAGTGTGGACTTGTTGGGCCGAAGGGCCTGTTTCCACACTATAGGGAATCTAATCTAATCTAATATCCCAGCTGCCAAATTTTGACCACACCGTTAACCTCTCTATATCCTTCTGCAGACTTTTTGTGTAATCCTTGTTACTTACTACTTATATAAGATTATGAAAGGATTGGACACTCTGGCAGCAGGAAACATGTTTCCGCTGATGGGTGAGTGCCGAACCAGAGGACACAGCTTAAAAATACGGGGTAGACCATTTAGGACAGAGATGAGGAGAAACTTCTTCACCCAGAGCGTGGTGGCTGTGTGGAATGCTCTGCCCCAGAGGGCAGTGGAGGCCCAGTCTCTGGATTCATTTAAGAAAGAGTTGGATAGAGCTCTCAAAGATAGTGGAATCAAGGGTATGGAGATAAGGCAGGAAGAGGATACTGATTAGGAATGATCAGCCATGATCATATTGAATGGCGGTGCAGGCTCGAAGGGCTGAATGGCCTACTCCTGCACCTATTGTCTATTGTCTATTGTCTATTCTCTATTGTCTGCTTGTTCGTGGAATTGAGTACAAGAGTCAGGATGTCATATTACAGCTTTATAAGACTTTGGTTTAGAATATTGTGTTAAATTCTGGTTGCCACATTACAGGAAGGATGTGGAGGCTTTGGATAGGGTGCAGAAGAGTTTTACTAGGATGCTGCCTGGATTAGAGGCTATGAGCTATAAGGAGAGGCTAGAAAAACTCAGATTGTTTTCTCTGGAGCTGCAGAAGCTGAGAGGAGACTTAATAGAAGTCTAAACAATTATGAGAGGCATATGACAGTCAGAATCTTTTTCCCAGAGTTAAAATGTCTAACACGAGGGGGCATGCATTTAAGGTGAGAGGGGGAAAGTACAAAGGCAATGTGAGGGGTAAGGTTTTTTTTAACACAGAGGGGTCTGAAAGACACTGCCACGGGTGATGGTGGAGGCAGATACAATAGGGGCGTTCAAAGGACTTTCAGAAAAACCACATAATGATGCAGGAAATGGAGAGATATGGGCCAAAGACAGGCAGAAGGTGTTAGTTGAATTTGGCTTCATATTCAGCACAACACTGTGGGCTGGAGGACCCGTTCCTGTGCTGTACTGTTCCATGTTCTATGTCTTCCCACCTATTTTTTGTGTCATCCAAGATATCCTAGGTACATACGCATGAGAAATAAATACAAGGTATCCAAAGCTAGTGGATGACGAAGGATAGAAAAGGGCGAGAAAAGAGGCAGATGATTCATTCCGAATAATAACAGCAAAAGGAATCAGGAAGGGTATCTCAAATGCAGGAGACAGGCTAAGGTTGGAATAAAAGAAGGTTCAGAGGAAGCATGAGGAAAGGATGGCAGACTGTGCTAAAAAAAAGTAGAATGGTCGTCAAACACATTAAGAGTAAAAGATGAGTGAAATTTAGAGCGAGGACCCACAGGGTAGGCTGCTTACTGAGATAAAGGGTACGGCAGAGGTACTAACTGATTACCTTGCTTCTGTATTTGCCAAATCAGAAGGTGGTGACAGTGGCCCGGTTGAAAATGTGGGGGTTGAGCAACTGAGCAGGACAGGGAGGGATAAAGAGGAGGTACTAACAAGGCTGGCAGCACTCCAGGTAGAGAAGTCGCCAGGCCCAGATGGGATGGATCCCAGATTGCAAACTGCAGAGTCGATGACAGATACTTTCCAGGGTTCTTTGATCACAGGCTTGGCTTGCCTGGCCATTTCAGAAGAAGTTGACTTTCAACCACATTGCTGTGGGTCTGGAGTCACAAGTAAGCCAGACCAGGTAAGGATGGCAGATTTCCTTCCCTGGAGGACATTAATCAACCAGGTGGGTTTTTCACACAATCCTCAATGGCTTCATGGTCATCAGTAGATTCCTAATTTCCACACATTTTTTTGGAAAACAAATTAAACTCAAACTCCTTCGTCTACTATGGCAGGATCTGAATCCAATCCTTAGGGCATTAGTAAAGCCTCCAAATTAATAGCCTCATGATAATTCCAGTAGGCCATCACCTCCTCTAATGGATGGTTAGGGATAGAGTGACAGGAGAAATTCCTTTTGGCTTTCAGGTCTGTGCCATTATTAACTGCAAAAAAGACTCAAGTTAAAAATGTACAATTTCATGTGCAAAAATTGTATTTGCATATGGGAGCTCCAAACTTCTCTCACCATTCAGTGTGGAAAGGTATTTCCTCATTCTATGTCAGGAGGATCTGCCTTGAATTTGAAGAACTGACGCTCCTCAGTCCTATATTCTCCAACCAGTGTCTGAATTTTACCAGAATCATTTTCTATTAATTTCTTATAATCTTTGTTCAAGTGACCTCCTAAGCATCCATATTCCAGGGAATGTAACACTTAACTTGTGGATAATTTAATCATTATTAACTTAATCACCACGTTAGCTCAGTGGTTAGCACTGCTGCCTCACAGTGCCAGGGACCCAGGTTTGATTCCCATCGGGCAACTGTCTGTGTGGAATTTGCTCGTTCCTCCTGTGTTTGTGTGGGTTTCCTCCGGGTGCTCCAGTTTCCTCCCACAGTCCAAAGATGTTACGTGGAATCACCCATGCCCATAGTGTTCAGGGAGGTGTGGGCTTGTGGGATTAGCCATGGGAAATGCAGGGTTACACAAATAGGATAGGGGGGGTGAGTCTGAGTGGAATGCTCTTTGGAGGGTTGGTAGGAACTCGATGGGCTGAATGGCCTGCTTCCACACAATGATGACTCATTAAGTGAATGTGTGCTGCGCTCCCTCCAAGGCTCCATCCTAAAAGCTGAGGTAATCTGAAGTGCTCGCTGTATTCCATGGTTTTATACAGCATGGTCTCTACACCAGCATCCTCCATATTATAAAATCACCATTTCAGTTGCCCCGTTAATGATCTTTCTGCTTCCACCGACCCTCTCAGGTGATGTAAAATATCCCATGGCACTCTAACAAAAAAAAAGAGTATTCTTCTTGATGTTCTGTACAACATCCATGCAGCAATCAATGTTAGGTAAACAGATCACCCTGTGGTTACCAGCCTCATCTGCTACTTACTGTGAATAAACTGGATTCTATATTCCTTACACTTGAACTGTAACAACACTGCACCATAAGACCAAAGGTAATCGGGACAGGGGTAGGCCATTCAGTCCCTTGAGCCTGCTCTGTCATTCAATAGGATCGCGGCTGATCTGCCATTCCTCATATCCTCTGCCTTTCCTGCCCTTTCTCCATAATCCTTGATTCCCCGACTGATCAAGAATCGATCTCAGCCTCAAATACACCCAAGGACTCTGCCCCCGCCACCCCCCCCATCTCTCTCTGTGGCAAAGAACTCCAAAGACTCACAACCCTCTGAGAGAAGAAGTTCCTCCCCATTTCAGTCTTGAATTGGTGCCCCTTTAGTCTGAGACTGTGCCCTCTGGTCCTAGACTCTCCCAAGAGGGGAAACATTCTCTCAGCTTTTATCTTTAAGGGTGACCACTTCTCACTTTTTGAACCTCCAGTGAGTAGAGTCCGAACCAAAGTTCCAGCCTTTGCTAATCAGACAATCCCTCCATACCGGGGGGGGGTCATCTTTGTGAACCTTCTCTGCACTGCCTCCAATGGAGGAATATCATTCCCTTAAATCTGGGAACCAAATCTGGTCATTGGCTGTAAAGTTTACGAGGATGCTCTGAGGCAGTGAAAGGTGCTCCAGATATGAAGTTGTTTGAAGTATTTCTGTCTCTACAGATTTAGAGCCTGAAAGTTTACCAGCATAAGGAATATGGGCGAAGATGTGCAGGTTAGGTGGACTCGCCATGCCAGATTGCCTATAATGTCCAAGAATGTGTACACAAGGTGAATTAGCCATGGGAAATGTAGGGACAGGATAGGGGGGTATATACGGTGGGATGCTTCTTGGAGGGTCGGTGTGGACTTGATGGACCAAATGGCCTGCTTCCACACTGCTAGGAGTCTATGACTCTATGAGAAATAGGCCACTCAGCCCCTCAAGCCTGTTCCACCCTCAGTAAGGTCCTGGCTGATTGGTTTATGTATTGTATTCCACTTTTGCACTGCAAACTTTGATTACCCTAACTAATGAGAATTTACTTACCTCTTCCTTAAAAACATGCAATTAGTCTTCTTCCTCTACCTTCGGCGGTAGTGTATTCCCAACAGTTCAACACTCTGAGAGAAAAGATTTCTCCTCATCTCTACCCTAAAGGGGTGACCCTTAATTTGAAAACAGTACCTCCCTAATTTAGGACTGACCCACAACATCCTTTCCACGTTCACCTTGTCAAGGCTATTCAGGATCTTATACACTTCGATCAAGTCACCTCTCACTCTTCTAGACCCCAGTCTGCCCCAACCTTTCCTCATAAGACAATCTAACCATTCCAGGTATCAATCTGATAAACCTCCTCTAAACTGCTTTGAATTCATTTACAACCTTGCTTAAGTAAGGATAGCAGAACAATATACACCACAGGTTGTTTTGCGAGAACATGCATTTCGTTAATGCAAATTCACTAGGACACAATTGACGAATTAGAAACACTGTTTCTAACATGCAAACTTTTAAAGAGTGTATTGGTTATAATGCAATTCCGGCTCCATTAGTTTAAGTAGTGCTGCTATTGCGCGATTTTCTTATACACAGGACTGCACGAGAACAGGTCTACCGCATTATAGCAGAATCGACTGTATTCAAGAGGAGGTTGTGCAGGTTGGTACAATTACAACATCTAAAAGACATTTGGATGGGTATATGAACAGGAAGGGTTTAGATGTTCATGTGCCAAATGCTGGCAAATGGGACTAGATCAGTTTAGGATATCTGGTCAGCCTGGATGAGTTGGACTGAAGGGTCTGTTTCCATGCTGTACATCTGTGTTACTCGATGTAGTCTCAATACCCTGTATGACTTGAGCATAATAACCTTACTTTTCTGATCAAATTTGCTTGCAATAACAGGCAGCATCCCATATTCTCCTTAATTACTTATTGCGCCTACATTCTAAGTTTTTGTGGCTTGTGTACCTTGGAGTTCCAGAGTTGTTCTCCATTTATTTAGCTCTCTGTTTCGGTAACACTGTCTCTGGGTCATTTTGCCTGGTAAATTCAGAAGCTGAATGCTCGGGTTAATGAGACAACAGGAATAGTCCATTTATCAATGACACATCTGCCTGATCAAAGTGGGGGGAAGCCAACGCTCTGTACCTGTTTTAGTCTTCGCCATTTTGCTCTCCTGTTCTGGAACCACGTTTTCACCTGCAGAGCAAATGAAAAAGAGAAGAAGGAAAAAAGTCAAATAGCAGGAAGCAGGAGAAAATCTGAGCCAGTTCTTCCAGACAGAGCATAGAACAAGTCTGAGCTGTCCCTGTCCTGGGAGTGTTTGATGGGGATAGTGTAGAAGGAGCTTTACTCTGTATCTAATCCCGTGCTGTCCCTGTCCTGGGAGTGTTTGATGGGAACAGTGTAGAGAGAGCTTTACTCTGTATCTAACCTTGTACTGACCCTGTCCTGGGAGTGTTTGATAGGGACAGTGTAGAGGAAGGTTTACTCTGTATCTAATCCCATGCTGTCCCTGTCCTGGGAGTGTTTGATGGGGACAGTGTAGAGAGATCTTTACTCTGTATCTAACCCCATGCTGTCCCGTCCTTGGAGTGATGAATGGGGACAATGTAGCGAGAGTTTTACGCTGTATCTAACCCTATAACATCCTTTCCTAGGAGTGATGGATGGGACAGTGTAGAATGAGCCTAACATTCAGTTTTTGAAAGGTTCAAGGGACTTTTATCAAAAGTAGAAATTGTTGGGAAAACTCAGCAGGTGTGCCCTCTGTAGAGAGAAAACAGAGTTATTGTTTCAGGTCTGGTGACCCTTTTCAGAACTGATGGTAGCTATGAAAAGCTGTGAAAAGCAGAAGATGGGATGGGGAGAGGAGTAAGGGGAGAAGTAAACAATAGGTGGAGATAAAGCCCAAAGAGAGAGAAATATAGTTGGATAGACAGAGGACTGGGTAAAGTCTCGGAGAATGAATAGCTGCTCATCGGGAACAGAGGGGCTGTCAATGGATTGTGTGTGTTAGCAGACTATGTGGTGACAAGGCCTGGTGTGTGGGGTTTGGGGTAAGGATATGGGAGAAAATGCCTCAAATCCCAAATTATTGAACTGATTATTGAGTCTGGAGGATCTCTCAGTGGAAAATGAGGTGCTGTTCTTCCAGCTTGCGCTGAACCTCACTGGAGCACCACAGCAAGCCTGAGACAGAGATGTTGGCCAGGGAACAGGGTGAGGTGTTAAAGTAACAGGTAACTGGAAGCTCAGGGTTATCTTTGAGGGCAGAACGTAGGTGTTCTGTGAATCAGTCCCCCGGTCGACACTTCACTTCCTCAGTATAGAGGAGACCACATTGTGAGCAGTGGATGCAGTAGACGAGATTGTGTGAGCTGCAGGTAAAGTGCTGGTTCACCTGGAAGGTGTGTTTGGGCCCTTGGATACTGAGGAGGGGGCAGGTGTTACACCTTCAGCAGTTGAAGGGGAAGGGGCTGTGGGGCTGTGGGGGTGAGGTGTTGGGAGCGAAGGAAGAGTGAACCTGTGTGTCCCAGAGGGAATGGTCCCTTCGGAAAGCGGACAATGGAGGGGAGGGGAATGTGTGTCTGGTGGTGACATCTCACTGGAGTTGGAGAAATGGTGGCTGATGATCCTCTGGATGTGGATGCTGGTGGGATGGTAAGTAAGGACAAGGAGAAGGCAGCATCCGAGGAGCAGGAAAATCGAGGTTTTGGGCAGGAGCCTTTCATCAGGCCTTCCTGATGAAGGGCTCCTGCCCGAAACGCCAATTTTCCTGTTCCTTGGATGCTGCCTGACCTGCTGTCCATTTCCAGCACCACTCTAATCTCCAGCATTTGCAGTCCTCCCTTTCGCCTAGGGCAAGGGGAACCCTATCGCTGTTGTGGGAGGGAAGAGGGGGGGGTGAGGGCAGAAGTAGAGGAGATGGGTTGGACCCAGTTGGGGGCGCTGTCAACATGGTGCTGGCCATTCCTCCGTTGAGGAGGAAGGTGGACATTTTGGAGGCTCCCTTGTCGAAGTTGGCCTCATCCGAACAAGTGTGACAGTGATGGAGGGACTGGGAGACTGGAATAGAGTCTTTACAGGAAGCAGGGTGTGACGATGTACAGTTAAGGTAACTGTGGGAGTCAGTGGGATTATAGTGGATATTGGTGGCCAGAAATGGAAACAGAAGTGTTGAAGAGAAAGGGGGGAGTCAGAGATGGACCAGGTGAAAATGAGGGCGGAGTGGAAATAGGAAGTGAAATTGGTTAACTTTTCCAATTCTGGACGAGAGAGGGAAGCAGCACTGGTGACATCATCGATGCACGGAAGAAAGAGTTGTGGGTGGGGGCTGGAATAGGACCGGAAGAAGGAATACTCCACGTACCCCACAGAGTGACAGGTATACCCGGGGCCCAAGTGGGTAACCCACAGCCCAGCCCCCTGACCTGAAGAAAGTGGGAGGAGTTAAAGGAGAAATTATTCAAAGTGAGGAGGCAGAGAAGAGTGGAGGTAGGGGGGAGACAGTTCAGGCCTTTCTGACAGGGAGAAGCAGAGACCACCCTGGGAGGAGATGGACATGTAAAGGTGAAGAGGACATGGCCGAAACTGATGGAAACTATCAGAGGAATCGTGAAGTAAGCAGGAAGGGAACAGGACAGGGGGAGATAGTACCGAGACAAGGTAAGAAGAGATGAGATTGGTGGGACAGGAGCAGGCTGAAACAATGGGCATGCCCAGGCGGTTCTGTATGTCAATTTTGGAAAGGAGGTTGAAGTGTGCTCTGTGGGGCCGGGAGATGATGAGCTTGGAGGCAGTGGTGGGGTTTGGGGCAGAGGGAACTTTCCTCTGTGGGTCCCCTGATTTGCTGATTTGATGGTTGCTACCACGGGTAGCAAAAAGATGCAAAAAGCTTCCCAACTCCTACCACTGTCACCTTAAACACGGGTAGTTGGTCAGAGCTGATAAATATTGAATCTATTTAAGACAGAGGTAGGTGCGTTCTTGGTTACAGAGAGAAGGCGGGAGAATGGGGTTGAGAAACCTGTCAGCCGTAACTGAATGGCGGAGCGGACTCGATGGGCTGAATGGCCTAATTTCTGCTCCTATGTCTTACGGCCTAAATGAGTTGGAATGGTCCTGCAGCTTGTGCGTGATCTGATTCCTTTCCAATCTCGCGACTTACCTGCCTCTCGCTGAGCTGCAGGGATCTGGCCAGGCACTTCCTCTCCGGCGGTGAAAGGTATTTCTGGATCTCAAACTTCTTCTCCAACTCCACAGTCTGATCATTGGAAAATCGCACCTGGCCCCCTTTTCTTTTGTGGGAGGAACGCTGGGCAAACACGTTCCAAAAATAATCCTTATCTGAGGGAAAGAAACAGAGAGAGTTAAGTCAATTAGAAAGAGATGCACAGAAAAGTGGAACAGGTGCTTTGAAAATGAAGACAAATGGGAGAATCCTGGCATTTTGCGACAGACCAGCCAGTGAAAGGTAAGGTCATAAAGTCAGAGAGTCATAGAAATGTACAGCACGGAAACCGACTCTTCAGTCCGGTTCCTCCATGCCGACCAGATATCCTAAATTAATCTAGTCCCTTTTGCCAGCATTTGGCCCACATCCCTCGAAACCCTTCCTGTTCATATACCCATCCAGGTACCTTTTAAATGTTACGATTGTACCAGCCTCCACCACTTCCTCTGGCAGCTCATTCCATTCACGCACCACCCTCTGCCCCTTAGGTCCCTTGTAGATCTTTCCCCTCTCACCCTAAGCCTATGTCCTCTAGTCGTGGACTCCCCTAACCTAGGGAGAAGACCTTAACTATTCACCCTATCCATGCCTGTTGAGCCTCCACCCCATAACTCAGCCCAGCATTGTGCCTGTGTCCATGGACAAGGCACATTCACATCCGCATCTATACCCACAGAGAATGTTAGACATCAGCAGTGCCATTAACCATCAAAACAATGAGGTGGGTGATTTTGCTTCTGAATTCAAATATATCACTTTGAAAAAATTATACAAATTCTTTCAGTGGGTGCTTCGTACATTCAACAGCACAGAGTGAATTAAACCGCTGCTCTCCAGTGAGCTCACCAGATTGTAGAATCCTAGAGTCATACGGCATGGAAACAAACTCGCCGGTCCATACCGGCCAGGTTTCCCAAGTTACACTGGTTCAGTTACCTGTTTTTGACCCATATCCTTCTAAACCTTTCCTCTCCATGGACCTGTCCAAATCTCCTTTAAATGTTGTAATTGTACGGGGGTCTGTGTCACTAATGGAACCGTAAGGCCCAGTGTCAGAAACAGGCACCTGCTGATATACAAACATTGATGTACTTGATGAGCAGAGAGTCCCACGATTGTGAGTACTGAGGATCAGAGCTACTGTTTGTACATCAGTTGGAGCCTGTTTCTGACCTCGGGCCTTCAGGTGCCGTTAGTAACTACAACAGACTGGCCACAGTCATATTATGATGATGGCGGTGCTATGGTAGTACTCCAGCAGCCCCTTAAACTATTGTTCTGGGTTAAATCACCGATCGGCACCCTTAGTGTCAATGGATCTCTCTTCACTGGTGGTTGATGGGAAATGTTCATCCTGGAACATGTTCATCAGTTACTAGTGGGCTACCACATGAATCTGCTTTGGGTCCACTGTTTGTCATTTTTATAAATGACCTGGATGAGAGCATAGAAGGATGGGTTAGTAAATTTGCGGATGACACTAAGGTCGGTGGAGTTGTGGATAGTGCTGAAGGATGTTGTGGGTTACAGAGGGACATAGATAAGCTGCAGAGCTGGGCTGAGAAGTGGTAAATGGAGTTTAATGTGGAAAAGTGTGAGGTGATTCACTTTGGAAGGAGTAACAGGAATAAAGAGTACGGTACTAATGGTTAGATTCATGGTAGTATAGATGAGCAGAGAGATGCCATTGTCCATGTACATAGATCTCTGAAATTTCCACCCAGGTTGACAGTGTTGTTAAGAAGGCACATGGTCTGTTAGCTTTCATTGGTAGAGGGATTAAGTTTCAGAGCCATGAACTCATGTTGTAGCTGTACAAAATTGATGCGGCCACCTTTGGAGTATTGCGTATAGTTCTGGTCACTGCATTATAGGAAGGATGTGGAAGTTTTGAAAGGATTTCGAGGAGATTTACCAGGATATTGCCTGGTATGGAGGGAAGGTCTTATGAGGAAAGGCTGAGGGACTTGAGGCTGTTTTTGTTAGAGAGAAGGTTGAGAGATAACTTAATTGAGACATATAAGATAATCAGAGTGTTAGATAGGGTGGACAGTAAGAGCCTTTTTCCAAGGATGGTGATGGCTAGCACAAGGGGACATAGCTTTAAATTGAGGGGTGATAGATATAGGACAGATGTCAGAGGTAGTTTCTTTACTCAGAGAGTCGTAGGGCCATGGAATGCCCTGCCTGCACCAGTAGTAGTCAACATCAGGGGCATTTAAATGGTCATTGGATAAACATCTGGATGAAAATGGAATAGTGTAGGTTAGATGGGTTTCAGATTGGTTTCACAGATCAGAGCAACGTTGAGGGCCGAAGGGCCTGTACTGCGCTGGAATGTTCTATGTTCTATTTAAGAGGCATCTGGATGGTTACATGAATAGGGAAGCAATAGAGGGATAGGGACCGTTTAAGGGCAGAAGGTTTGTTTTTTAAATTAGTTAGGGCACAATGATTGTCACAGGCTCGGAAGGATGAAGGGCCTGTTCTTGTGCTGTAATTCTCTTTTGTCCTTTGTTCCTTTGAAATTGTAAGACACAGAGAGAGACAGTGGGAAACGCACCAACATTTGCCATGAAGCAATGTGGGAGGTTCGGCTGTCATGGGAGAGGGTTTACAAAGAGGAAGCTGCAAGTAAGTGATTGGGAAATCTGTTGCTTGCAGTGATATGCTTTTCTCAAGTTGTCCGAAACTCTAGGATTGAACTTTCCTATCCTCTTTCTAGTTTTGAATACTCAGTAGTGCTTTTACCATCAGGGTTTAGCCATCTCGAATACTCCAGACAAGAGAGATGTGTTAGCAGACCTTTTCACTCAGCAGGCACGGTGGCTCAGAGGTTAGCACTGATGCCTCACGGGACCTGGGTTCAATTCCAACCTCAGGCAACTGTTTGCACGTTCTCCCTGTGTGTGTGTGGGTTTCTTCCAGGTGCTTTGTTTTCCTCCCACAGTCCAAAGATGTCCAGGTTAGGTAAATTGGCCATGCTGAATTGCCTACACTGTTCAGGGATGTGTCTTAGTCAGGGGAAATGTACAGTAATAGGATGGGGGAGTGGGTCTGGGTGTGATACTCTTTGGAGGGTCGGTGTGGACTTTTTGGGCCAAATGGCCTGTTTCTACAATGTAGGGATTCTTATGACTCCTATGAGGACAGATTCAGGAAAACAAGTCAGGCTTGAAATTTGGAATGCAAGTCTCTGTGCCCTACAGGGTTACTAACCAAGAGTTAGAAACTGGGATTGGATGAAATCATTCTTTCACACACAACGCCAACATGATGGATCAAATGCTGTCCCTCAAGATCATAAATCTTCTTCTCCTTTGCTTTTTCTTTTCCTTTTAATGTGCTCTTTGAAAATTCATTTAAGACCATAAGACGTAGGAGCAGAAATTAGGCCATTCAGCTCATTGAGTCTGTTCCACTATTTAATCATGGCTGAGAAGTTTCTCAACCCCATTCTCCTGCTTTCTCCCCAAAATCCTTGATCTTCATGACAATCAAGAACCTATCTAACTCCATCTTAAATATACTCAATGTCCTGGCCTCCACAGCCTTCTGTGGCAATGAATTCCATAGATTCACCACTCTCTGGCTGAAGAAGTTTCTCCTTATCTCTGTTCTAAAAGGTCTTCCCTTTACTCTAAGGCTATGCCCTTGGGTCCTAGTCTCTCCTACCAACGGAAACATTTTCCCAACATCCACTCTGTCCAGGCCATTCAATATTCTGTATGTTTCAATCAGAGACCCCCTCATCCTTCTAAACTCCATCAAGTATAGACCCAGAGCCCTCAAACGTTCCTCATCTGTTAAGCCTTTCATTCCTGGGACCATTTTTGTGAACCTCCTCTGAACCTGCTCCAGGACCAGTTCATCCTCCCAATTTTACGGGGCCAACAACTTCACACAATACTCCAAATGTGGTCTGGCCAAGCCTTCTGATAGCAGATCCACAGACGTTCAATAACCTCGTGCTGATCGTCATGGTCAGTGAATACATCTTCATATTAAATCTTGTCTGTCCACCAACGTTGCTCAGTTTTGCTGCTATTATTTTACGGTATTTTGAACTTGTGAAAACATTCAAGGCAAATCAAAGGAGTGTCCTTCATTTATAAAGGGAACGAGACAAAAAAAAGCAGGTAACTATAGGTCGGTTAGCTTAACATCTGTTATTGTTAGATTGTGCTGGAAACTACAGAGGAACTTCGATTATTCAAACACCCATGATCTGAATTTCGGAATGTCCGAACAAGATCACAAAGTCCTGATGTTTGGCTAAACTGTATTATCCGGCATTCAAATATCCAAACAAACTATGCCCCGCCCGTGTTGTTTGGATAATCGAGCTTCCTCTGTATTCTAAGGTATGTAATAGCAGAGCAGTTGGAAATGCATGGTATGATCAAATAGCGTCAGTATGGCTTTGTTAAGAGGATATCATGCCTGACACACTTACTAAAATTCTTTACGGAGGTAACACGCAGGAGAGATAAAGGTGAACCAGTAATATATTTTGATTTTCAGAAGGCATCCAGAGAATAAGGTACCACATATTAGGCTCACTAACAAGTGTTGCATGTGGGGTTTTTTAAATCACTCACAGGCCAGCATTTAGGGTAATTAAGAGTCAACCACATTGCTGTGGATCTGGAGTCACATGTAGGTCAGAGCAGGTAAGGATGGCAGTTTCACAGAGGCATAGAGTCTACAGCATGGAAACAGGCCCTTCAGCCCAACTTGTCCCTGCTATCCAGTTTAAACTAATCCCATTTGCCTGCGTTTGGTCCACATCCCACCATACCTATCCTACCCACGAACCTGCCGAAATGTTTCTTAAATGACGAGATTGTATTTGCTTCTACCACTACCTCTGACAGCCTGTTCCAGATACTCACCATCCCACCCCACTGTGTGACAAAGTTGTCCCTCAAATCTCTTTTGTATCTTCCCACCCTCTTAAATCTTTCCTAAAGGACATTAGTGAAACAAATGGGCTTTTCTCCAACAATCACTCCCTGGTCATTCATGGAATACAGACTTCACCATCTGCTGTGGCAGGATTTGAACCTGGGTCCCCAGGATATTACCTATGGCTCTGGATTAACAGTCCAGTGATAATGCTATTAAGCTGTTGCCTCCCTGTCAGCATGGATAGAGGATTAGCAAACCAGTTGCAGAAAGCGACGAGGGCCATTTCAGGATGGTAACTTGTAATTAATGGAGTGCTCACAGGGATCAGTGCTGGGGTCTCTAAACTTTACATCACACATTCATGACAGAAGTGGATGACACCAAAAATAGGTGGGAAGGCAAGGGGTGAAGATGGCACAAAGACTCTGCAGAGGGAGATAGACAGGTTCAGTGAGTGGAACATAATCTTGGCCAATGGAATATAATGTTAGGAAATGTGAGGTTATGCACTTTAGCAGGAAGAATATTTAAATGGAGAAAGACCGCAGAGAGGTACAGAATAGATGGATATGGGAATCCTCGTCCATGAAACACCCAAAAAAGTTCAGCAGGTAATAGGAAAGTAAATGGCCTCTAATTCAATGGGGATGCAGTATATACGTAGGGAGACAAAATCAGGAACGGCAGGCTAAGCTCAGCAGGTCTGGCCAAACTTGAGGAAGAGTCACTCGACCCGAAATATTAATTCCGATTTCTCTCCACAGATGCAGCCAGACCTGCAGAGCTTTCCCAGTGATTTCTGTTTTCGTTTCTGATTTACAACATCCGCAGTTCTTGCGGTTTATAAAAGTAGGGAGGTTTTACGAAAACTGTACAGGGCACTCCTCAGAGAACAGCTGGAACATTGTGAAAAGTTTCCGGCCCCTTATCTAAGAAAAGAAACACCAGGTGTGGAAAGGTTGCTTCCCCTTGTGGGGGAGTCTGGGACCAAAGGGTGGAATCTCAGAATACAGGGGTTGCACAGTTAAAACAGAGCTGAGGATGAATTCCATCTCTCAGAGGGGAGTGAATCTGTGGAATTATTTACTGCAAAGGACAGCCTTAATTATATTCAAGGCTGAGAATCAGGAGGGAATCAAAAGTTGAGGGGTTAAGACAGAAAAGTAGAATTGAAGATTATTAGATCCATGAATGATCAAGCAGGCTCGATGGGCTGAATGGTCTACTTCTGCTCCTGTGTCGTCTAGTCTTCCTTATCACTAGAATAGATGATCCAGCAATTATCCAAATTCTGTCTGTGGGAGCTTGCTGTGCACAGCTAGACTGCACTCTTTTCCCAGCAAGGGGGAGGTGATGACCTTGTGGTATTATTACTGGGCTGTTCATCTGCAGTCATTGTTTTTACCTGTTAATCCAGAGTCCCGGGCAGTGTTCTGGGGACCCGGATTTGAATCCTCCCACGGCAGCTGGTGGCATCTGAATTCAGTGTAAATCTGGAATGAAGAGTCTAATGACAACCACGTTGATTGTTGGGAAAAAACCCATCTGGTTCATGAATGTCCTTTCGGGAAGGAAACTGGCATCATCACCTGGTCTGACCTATGTGTGACTGCAGACCCACAGCAATGTGGTTGACTCTTAAATGCCCGCTGGGCAATTAGGAATGGGCAGTACATGCTGACTTGGATAATGATGCCACATCCTGTGAATAAGTAATAGTAAAAAACAATGACTACAATTCGGGTACTTCACTGACTGTAAGGTACTTTGGGATATCCCAAGATGGGGCACTGTTTGAAATGCAACTTCTTTCTTTAGTTACTGTAGTTTGAACAATGCTGCATTGTGGCTGGTCACACCCGTTAATTCAAGCACCCTGATGAACTGTCACCCTAACTCTGCGGCCCTTAGCCGTACATGCTGTCATAGTGTGGAGGAGCCTGCTTCCAAATAAACCTGTTGAACTATAACCCTGGTGCAGTGTGATTTTTAATACTATCACAGGTAAGGGCCATGTTTAAGACAAATAGCTACAAAATGATTAACAGGAGCTGCCAGTTGTTCAGGACTGCAGAGCACTTCAGATCTGTGGCTTATCTTTGTTGACACATCTGAGTGTTCAAACATGCCCACAGCTTTTACTATTATTCATCGCCTGGTTATATTTGACAGTCATCACCCACATTCAAGCCCAGACAATACATGTTGCCCGAGGTCAGCTGAAAGCTCGGTGAGCTCTCTCTCTCTCCCTCTGCAGACTGGCTGGGCACTTCCAGCATCTTCCCTGATTCATTTTAGCCAAGCGACTGGTGGTGATTTAACTTGAGGGCCACCAGACCTCAGGTGAGGGTGGGGGGGAGGTTGAGAAGGGGAGTCCTCCATGGTAACCTCAAACCGGTGATGGGAATTGAACCCACACTGTGGGCATCACATTGCTCTGTAAACCAACAATCCAGACAACTGGGCTGAATCAATTCCCACTCAAGTGAGTATTAGTAGGCTAATTGACTGTGGAAGTCATCACAGATAAGCGTGAGTCAAGAGTGTGGTGCTGGAAAAGCACAGCAAGTAAGGCAGCGTCATGAAGATGTTTGCCCCCCATGATTGCACAATGTTCAACACCATGCATGACACCTCAGATACTGAAGCAACAAGATCTGGGCAATATCCAGGCTTGGGTTGACATGTGGCAAGTAACATTTGCAAAACACAATACCAGGTTATGACCATCACCTATAAGAGACACTCTAACCAACGGCCCTTGACATTCAATGGGACTACTATCACTAAATCCCCCACTATCAACATCCTGGGGATTACCATTGACCAGAAATTCGACTGGACTCACCACATAAACACGGTGGCTACAATAGCAGGTAAGAGACCAGGAATACTGAGCAAGGAACTCACCTCCTGACTCCCCAAAGCTTGTCCACCATCTACAGGGCACAAGTCAGGAACGTGATGGAATATTCTCCACTTGCCTGGATGGGGGCTGCTCCAACAAAATTCAAGAAGCTTGACACCATCCAAGACAGAACAGGCCACTTGATTGGTACCACATCCACAAACATCCCCTCTCTCCACCACCAACACTCAGTAGCAGCAGTGTATACCATCTACAAGATGCCCTGCAGAAATTCACCAAAGATCCTCAGACAGCACCTTCCAAACCCACAACCTCTTCCATTTAGAAGGACAAGAGCAGCAGATACATGGGAACACCACCCCCTCCAAGCTACTGACCATCCTGACTTGGAAATATATGGCCATTCCTTCACTGTCTCTGGGTCAAAATCCCAGAATTCCCTTCCCCTCAGGGCATTGTGGGTCAATCCACAGCACATGGACTGCAGCGGTTCAAAGGCAGCTCACCCCCACCTTCTCAAGGGCTCAGCCATTAGTGAATGAAAAAAAACAGACCTCTCTGAGCTGACCTGAATCTGTGGTGTACATAAATGCAACAGTGACGGTAATTAAGAAGCCATGCATTGGCTGTGAAAATTATCTGGTGTGAAAAATACTTGCTGCGCCTCCCCTTCAGCTACTTATCCAGCTGCTTCAGGTCCGAAGAAGAGTTACACTGGGTGTCTATACTTGTGGGCACCGTACGATAGGAAAAATAGTTCCAAGGATGAGAAACTTCAGTGAAGGTGACAGATTTAAGAAGTTCTCCTGGAGAGAAGATTTGGCAGAGGTTTTCAAAATCACAAACAGGCTGGATAGACTAGATAAACAAAAGGAAACAGAAAGTGTGGGTTTAAAGTAATGTGCAAATGAGAGCAGGGTATTGGAAGAAAAACCTTTTTCACACAATGAGGTATGGAAATGTAGTGGAGGCAGATTCAACTGAGGCATTGAAGAGGGCATTGTTATGAAGGTGTAGAGGTGTACTGTACCTTTAAGAGATGAAGGGCTTAGCAAGCAGTCAGAATGCTGGAGAATTTACAATGGGACATTTGGTCCCGCAGCTAGCACTGGCTGGGTTGCTATGAGACAAAAACAAATTCAATTTCAGCCAATCAGTTTAAATTATACCCCAGATACAAAACTCCAAAAACCTCCTCCTCTGCTTTTGGCTGCACTTCGGTCCCATGCTCCTGATCTTCGGGCACCCGGTACGGAGGAGGGAGGGCAGGTCCGAGGACCTCCTCGTGGGTCTGCTCCTGGGCCTGGCCAAACTGGCCATCAACAGGTCCAGGCAGCGGGCCGTGGAGGGGGTCGTTAGGGCCGACTGCCTGCCCCTCTTCCGGGGTTACGTTAGAGCCCGGGTGTCCTTGGAGAAGGAGCACGCGGTGTCCACCAACACCCTGGAGTTGTTCAGGGAGAGGTGGGCGCCGCAGGGAGTGGAGTGCATTAGCTCCCCCTCCAACTCTATTTTGATTTAGTCCCTACCCTCCCCTTCACTGTTTTGATCACACAGCATTGCCCTTTGATGTGAAGGGCAGTGCTTGTCACTGGCCACTCGGGTGTTTCCTATCTTCCTGGTGGTGGAAATTGAATAAAGATTCGTACACCTTGTGTCTCTCACTGTGTCTCACACCTGCATACACACACCATGGGTGCTGAGGGAAAAAATAAGCACTAAAAAAAAAACTCCAATCAAGTTTGAATTTGGTACTTTGATAATATTTAAACCAATGAAACAATTTGATGTTTTGGGGTATAAATATTAAACAAATTGAACAGTTGAGGGAGAACTGCCAACCAGACATAGGCTGCTAGTCAGAACTCTCTGAGAGGTAGGGAAGGAGTTTGAACAGAGAAAACACATCAACACCAACCTGGAGAGTAATCTACAAAGAGAAGATTTGCCAACTGGCTGGTTTTGAAATTTGAATTTTTTGGTAAATGTTAATCAGGGGGTTTCATCAGACCAGTATTGTAGAGGGAAAGTAAAAGATAGGTTAGAGAAAGGAGTTGTAAATAGTGTTAGTTAATATTTTATGTTATACTGAAAGAATTATGTTCTTAAATTTCTTTGTTCTTTAAATAGTGACTTTTGGGACAATTCTTTGCCTCTTGAATTTTAACAGATTACAGCACGGGGTAAATCTTTTCTCTGTTGCTGGTTTAAATTAGGGGGCGGGGGAGGGGAGGGTTTTGGAAGAGTAATAGTGTGCAGGGATATGGGAAAAGGACACTAGGGAAATAGAGCAGGTGCAGGCATTTTTGAGCCGAATGGCCTCCATCTGAACCGGGGTAAGTCTAATGATTCTGTGAAATGGGAAGTCAGTTTTCCTCTCTCCATAGATGCTGTCAGACCTGCTGAGCCTCTTAAGCACCTTCTGGCTTCATTCTATGTCTTTAGTTAGACAGGGTCAGAGTATTCGGTTCAGCTTCAAATACCATCTTGCAGAAACCCATGGTGAATGTACAGGGCCAACGGTCCTCAGATGGAAATCAGCAGGTAGGAGGAGAGACTTGACACACTGGGACCGTGCAGCAGCAGAAGCTAAAAGGAGATTTCTTTGGAGTTTGGACTGGTCAACAGTATTTCGTCTTCCAAGTCAAACAGATAACAAATTCTCCTTGTACACGCTCAATGGTCTCTGAATCAACCATTCTCCCATGACAAAACATTAAATAGCTCAACAGCATTTTCTGCCCAGAGATTTCTCCTCAATGACCTCCTCATCCCAAATAAAGGAAATTCTCTCCTCCAAATTACCCGAAAACAAAGGTCAGATTTACACTGCAGCTCGTGCAGTGACAAGTTTTGGAATTCTCAAGCAAAAAGCTAGCACAGGCAGAATGGGGTCTATTTGTACTACAACTGGTTTTGGTTCTGGAGAAATTAATTCCTTGAAGCCAGAACTGATAACCCTGCATTTCTTTAACACTGCAGGGTGTGATGTGGCAGTGTGGTTAGCACTGCTGCCTCACACACCAGTAGGGACACCGGTTCGATTCCACCATCGGGTGGACTGTCTGTGTGGAGTTTGCACATTCTCCCTGTATCCGTGTGGGTTTCCTCCCACATTCTAAAGATGTGCAGGGTAGGTGGGTAGGCCATGCTAACTTGCCCCATTGTGTGCAGGTTGGGTGGATTAACCATGGGAAAATGCAGGATTATGGGGATATGCGTGGGGTGTGTCCAGTGGGATGCTCTTCAGAGGGTCACTGTCGACCTGATGGGCCAAATGGCTTGCTTCCATACTATAGGGACTGTCAGGGGGAAAATAGGATAAATATGGGGCTGGAGGATATTTACTGCCAATTCCTATTGATGCTAGAACCTTGAAAAAATAATATTCCCAAATAAACCATGAATCAGTTGAGTTTTTTTTTAACAACAGTCTGACAGCATTAGTGTCCCCTGTATTTAACGTTAGTTTCTTTTCAACGTTCTTAATTTTTTCCTGGAATTCAGATTTTCAAATGACGGAGTGTGATTTGAACTCATGTCTTCTGGTTGTGCACAAGATCCAACAGTCTGTGAAAGGTCAGGTGGGGCATGACCAAGTTGATAGGGTTTAAGGAATTGAGAGAGTGTTTTTTTTAGAAAATGACTCATTTATATAGCAAGCTGCAGGACATTGTAAAGTGCTTTATGGTGAATTAATTACTTTTAACTTGTTGTCATTGTTGTAATTTAGGAAACATTAGGCTGAAGAGAAACAGAGAGAGAGAGGGAAAGGGACAGAGAGAAAGATGGGTACAGAGACAAAGACAGACAGACAGAGAGAGACAAGAAAGAAAGAGGGACAGACAGAATGAGAGAGACAGATGTATAGACAGAGGGGAAAGGGACAAAGAGAGAGAGGGGGGATCCGAGAGAAAGGGAGACAGAGAAAGAGACAGAGGGGCAAGACAGAAAGGAGGACAGAGAGAGAGAGCGCAGAGAGAGACAGGCAGACAGACAGAGACAGTATGATAGATAGAGAGAGAGGGACAGACACACAGGAAAAGAGCGACAGAGAAAGAAAGAGAGCACAAGAGAGTCAAGCAGAGAAGGACAGAGAAACAGGGAGAGAGAGAGAGAATTACAAGGTATGAGAGATGGGAAAAGAAAGGGAGAGGCAGATAGACAAACAGGGACAGATAAAAAGAGAAAGAAAACACACAGAAAGGGAGACAGGAAGAAAGATAGAGAGGGAGCGTCAGAAAGGGACAGCAAAGAGAGAAACAGGGTCAGAGAGAAAGAGAGACAGGCAGACACAGCGAGGGATAGACACAGAGAGGAATAGAGGTAAAAACAATGATTCCTGATGAAGGGCTTTTGCCCGAAACGTCGATTTTGAAGCTACTTGGATGCTGCCTGAACTGCCGTGCTCTTCCAGCACCACTAATCCAGAAACAGAGAGGAATAGAGTCAAAGATGAACAGACACAGAGAGAGATAGAGTCAGAGAGGGACAGAGTCAGAGGTTCAGAAACAGAGAGAGTGAGTGAGAGAGATACAGAGGGGGATAGAAACAGAAGAATCACTTCCTCCATTGGGGCAAGCTCAGAGCTAGGGGACAGAACCTTCAAATTTGAGCCAGACTGGTCCGGAGTGAAATCAGGAAGATTTCCTACACTGAAAGGGCCTGTGGAAATCTGGAACGCCCTCACAAAAGGCTGTGAATGCTGGGAGTCAACTGGAGCTTGTGAGGTTCAGATCAAGAGATTTTACCTTGATTGAGATATTCAGCTAACCCCATCAGTGTGGTGAAATCTTAACAGCACTGTCAAACAGCATGGACTAAAACAGACTGTGACAAGCCAAAACTTTGGGGCATTTCTGAGAAAATGGGCAGGTTAGACAGAGAGGGGTGGGAATGGCTGATGTGGGCTGTAGGCTCCAACAAGGAACAGAGGCCAAATGTCTACATCCATGCAAGGGACAAGCAAGGGACCTGTCCATGGCCTGGAAGCAACAATCAGTCATGATCTCATTCAATGACCAAGAATGGTGTTCGGGGGCTGATTCTTTTTCCAGTATAACACACTTGAGGGGCTGAAAGGCCTCCTCCTGTTCCTATGTTACAGGTTCAATGAGTTTAATGGCCTCTTTTGTAGAAGGAAATGTTGCGGAAAGTTCCATCCAATCTGATGATGTCTTAGAGGGGATAAAGCAGAACAGATTTGGACATTGTGACATGCATACCTTCTTTATGTTGTTAATGGAACTTACACCTGGTTACTAACATTCAATGCACTATCTCATGTATAAGATAAAAGACTCTTCTCTTTAAGATTCACTTTGTGGCAACAGACACCCCTAACCTAAGCTGATAGTGCTTGGCACCACATCATGTGCAACGTAATAGCAGCAGTATGTCCTGTGGCTCAATACCACAAGGTAACAAGAATTGTCATGGACCCAGAATCAGTGTGGGATGTTCCTAGCTTTAAAGATTTTATAGTTTTAAGAACTACTCAAACAGGCAGTCAACATCTGCAGCTGCTCAACAGTGAAGTAAGCAAACAGTGAAAGATCTTGCATTGAAACCTCTGTAAACATTAACAAGGGAGATACACGAGTACAAACCTGTATTTCAAACCTGGCAAGAGAAGTGCAGAAGCAAATGTGAACCAGAAGCCAGTCAGGCCTGGCAAAGAACAAAGAAAGTTTACAGCCAGGAACAGGCCCTTCGGCCCTCCAAGCCTGAGCCAATCCAAATCTACTGTCTAAACCTATCGCCCAATTCCTAAGCATCTGTATCCCTCTGCTCCCCACCTCCTCATGCATCTGTTCAGACGCATCTTAAATGAATCCACCATGCCTGCCTCTACCACCTCTGCTGGCAATGTGTTCCAGGCATCTACCACTCTCTGTGTGAAGTACTTGCCGTGTGTATCCCCCTTAAACTTTTCACCTCTCACCTTGAAAGCATGACCTCTCGTTATTGAATCCTTAAGCCTGGGAAAAAGCTTGTCTCTATCCACCCTGTCTATACCCTTCATGATTTTGTAAACCTCAATCAGGTCCCCCCTCAATCCCCTTTTTTATAATGAAAACAATCCGAACCTTCTCAACCTCTCTTCATAGCTAGCACCTTCCAAACCAGGCAACACCCTCGTAAACCTTCTCTACACCCTCTCCAAAGCATCCACATCCTTTTGGTAATGTGGCGACCAGAACTGTACACAGTATTCTAAATGCGGCCGAACCAATGTCTTGTACAATTTTAACATGACTTACCAGCTCTTATACTCAATACCCCGTCCGATGAAGTCAAGCATACTATATGCCTTCTTGACCACTCTATCCACCTGTGCAGCAACCTTCAGGGTACAATGGACCTGCACTCCCAGATCTCTCTGCCCATCTACTTTTCCCAAGGCTCATCCATTTACTATATAATTCGCTCTAGAATTAGACTTCCCAAAATGCATCACCTCACACTTGTCTGGATTGAACTCCATCTGCCACTTCTCCGCTCAACTCTTCAGTCTATCTATATCCTCCTGTATTCTTTGACAGTCCCTTATGCTTTCTGCTACTCCACCGATCTTCATGGCATCTGCAAACTTGCTGATCATACCAACAGTGCCCTCTTCCAGGTGGCACGGTGGCACGGTGGTTAGCAATGCTGCCTCACAGCGCCAGAGACCTGGGTTCAATTCCCACCTCGGGCGACTGACTGTGTGGAGTTTGCAAGTTCTTCCCGTGTCAGCGTGGGTTTCCTCCGGGTGCTCTGGTTTCCTCCCACAGTCCAAAGATGTGCAGGTCAGGTGAATTGGCCAGGCTAAATTGCCCATAGTGTCAGGTAAGGGGTAAATGTAGGGGTATGGGTGGGTTGCGCTTCGGCGGGGCGGTGTGGACTTGTTGGGCTGAAGGGCCTGTTTCCACACTGTAAGTAATCTAATCTAATCATTTATGTATATCACAAACAACAGAGGCCCCAACACTGATCCCTGTGGAGCACCACTGGTCACCTTTCTCCATTTTGAGAAACTCCCTTCAACTACTACTCTCTGTCTCCTGTTGCTCAACCAGTTCTTTATCCACCTAGCTAGAACACCCTGCACACCATGTGACTTCACTTTCTCTATGAGTTTACCATGGGGAACCTTATCAAGCACCTTACTAAAGTCCATGTGTATGACATCAACAGCACTTTCTTCATCTATCAACTTGGTCACTTCCACAAAGAGTTCTAATAAGTTGGTAAGGCATGATCTCCCCCACACAAAAACCATGTTTCCTATCAATGATAAGCCCATTCTTTTCCAAATATAAATAGATTTTATCCTTCAGTACCTTCTCCAGCAACTTTCCCACCACCGACGTCAGGCTCACTGGTCTGTAGTTATCCAAAATATCCCTACTACCCTTCTTGTACATGGGGATAACATGAGCAACCCACCAGTCCTCCAGCACCTCACCTGTGTTTAAGGATGCGACAAAGATATCTATCAGGGCTCCAGTTATTTCCTCTCTCGCCTCCCTCAGCAACCTGGGATAGATCCCATCATGGCCCTGGGGATTTGTCCACCTTAATAATCTCTAGCATACCTAACACATCTTCCCTACTTATGTCAACATGATTGAGACTAATCAAACACCTATCTCTAATAGCAGCTACAGTTTCCACCTGGAAGTCAATATGTGTAGGAACAGTCTTGATTAAAATTTCAGCTATGAAATGAGCAGATTAGATTACTTACAGTGTGGAAACAGGCCCTTCGGCCCAACAAGTCCACATCGCCCCGCCGAAGCACAACCCACCCATACATTTACCACTACGGGCAATTTAGCCTGGCCAATTCACCTGACCTGCACATCTTTGGACTGTGGGAGGAAACCGGAGCACCTGGAGGAAACCCACGCAGACATGGGGAGAATGTGCAAACTCCACACAGACAGTCGCCTGAGGTGGGAATTGAACCCAGGTCTCTGGCGCTGTGAGGCAGCAGTGCTAACCACTGTACCACCATGCTGCCCCGATGGGCATTGGTACTCTCTCAGCCAAGTTTTTAAAAAACCCGACTGGGCGAGGGGAACATTTTAAATTAACAGGACCAAACAACAGGCTGAGAAGACTCGAGGTTAAAAAGGAGCTCACCATAACAGGCTGACACCACAAGATAATGCTACAGGAGGTAAGTCACAGGCCATACAAGCAATTAAATGTGAGTAGTGTCATGAAGCCAGAGTGAAGGCAGTAAATGGACAATTTAAAAGCCTAAGCAGGCAGAATCTCACTGAAGAAAATAGCAAGAAGATTATCAACAGCAGGGGATCCATAATATAATCTATGGCTCATGCAGGAGAAAGATTGGAACGTAGCATCACCAGGACTGGGAATATTGTGAAAAATGATGGGTGTTATTTATTAGGTCATGAAAAATATGGAATTGTCCATTTTGTCCATAAGAAGATTGAAAACTTCCATCTTATTTAGAAAACACAGGAAAACTCCTGAGTAAACAATGCAGAGATACAGAGATAGTTCAACATTTAAAGGAAATTAAAACAGCTTTACGAAGCAGAGAATAAAGCAGCTTCAGTATAAAAACTTTGAAAGAAGGAGAATATAGTAGCATTGGGATACTGCAGAATTAAAATGCTTTAAAGTCGAAAAAGTAAAACGTCACATTAGGCTGGAGAAATAATACTGCTTAACAGATTTAATATCAAGATGAGCCAAATAGAAAACAGTACTAGGCATCTTGGAGAAAATAATTGTTAAACTAAGTTACAAAATTCTTAATTTGGCAGAACCCTTAGGAGTATTGATACGCAGAGAGATCTGGGTGTGTGCAGGTCCACAAATCACTGAAGGTGGCAGCGCAGGTAGATAAGGGAGTAAAAGGGCTAAATTAATGGCATGCTTGCCTTTATTGGAAGGGCATTGAGTATTAGGAAACCTATGCTGCAGCTTCATAGAACTTTAGTAAGGCCACACTGAGAGAAGGACAACCTTGGGATCATTGTTATTTTAAAAAATATTAACCATAAAGGCACATGCGACATGCCAACGCAAAGAGTCGGTCAGTCAACAGATACAAATGCTCAATCTCAAGCTATGAAAGAAAACTCTCTCTGTAAAACTATATGTCATTTTCAGAAGATGTACAAATGTAGAACACAGTTACAAAGCAACAAACTCCTACCACTCATGGATTACTCATACAAAGATGTTGATGCACTGGAGCCAGTGATATTCTGAGAAGAAATTGGTGTTCCAGCTGACTCAGGTTTGACAGAGTCTGTTTCTCAGTCAGCTGAATGGCTGTATTGCAGTGCAGAGTGACACCAACAGTGTGGGTCCACTTCCTGCACCTAGTCTCCCTCTCAACCTTTTCCCTCCCACCTGAGGCATGATGACCTTCAGGTTAAATCTCCACCAGTCAAACTGAAAGAGCAGTATAACCCAGGTGAGCTCATTTTTAATTCTTTAACTGAGATTGTCCAGGCACTAATACAACCTGGTGAATAAATGTAATCGAAGATTCAAGCTAACATTTTGAGTATAACTGACTCTTCATCAGCTTTGATGAAGAATCGTCTCGACTTGAAACATTAGCTCGCTCTCTTTCTCCATGGATGTTACCAGACTCACTGCAATTTCCAGGAATTCTTGTTTTCAGAACAGATTCCAACATCTGCAGTAATTTGTTCCTAATAGAAGGTTCAAATTTAATCAGTAAGAGTTATACAGCATGGATACATGGGCCATTTGGGCTAACTGCTCCACACTGATCATAATCCCAAATTAAACTAGTCCCACTTGCCTGCATTTGGTCCATATCCCTCCAAACCTTTCCTATTCATCTACTTATCTAAATGTCTTTTAAATGTTGTAACTGTACCTGCATCCATCACTTCCTCTGGCAGTTCATTCCACATATGAACAACTCTCTGTGTAAAAAGGTTGACCCTCATGCCCTTTCTAAATCTTTCTCCTCTCACCTTAAAAATATATCCCCTAGTTTTCAACTGCCCCATCCTAGGGAATGGCTTCCAGAGATTATTGGAATACTATGACTATAAAGCTTTGAAGTCAGAATTCATAACAGACAGAATTGCTGTAATTATTGATGAGTCTTAGACAGAATGATCATTGTCCAAAGAAGACTGACTTTGGAGAAATGTATTCAGGATACACTGGAAGCAGAGATCAAGAGGAATCAGATACAAATCCTGACAGAAGGACAGCCTTGGAATCATTGTTATTTTAAAAGATAATAACCATAAAGGCACATGTGAGTAGGTCAGTCAACAGATACAAATGCTCTGGAATATTCACCTTATCTGTGCCCCTCATGATTTTATAAACCCCTATAAGGTCACCCCCTCAACCTTCGATGGTCCAGTGGAAAATCCAGCCTATTTTTATATCTCAATTCCTCCATTCCTGACAACATCCTGGTCAATCTTTCTGAACCCTCTCCAGTTTAATAATAACTTTCTGATAGCAGGGTGACCAAAACTGGGCACAGTACTCCAGAACCAAATTCAAGAGAAATATTTCCATTTTCTGTCACCCAGTGAAGAATTATCTATATCGGTGATAAAGTCAGCAGCAGTCCTGAGGATTTGAACATAGTGCGTCCAACAGGAAGACAATTATAAGAGGGTGAATTCAACCTTGTCTGTATGTTGAAGTAAAGAGTCATTCTACAGATACAACAAATAATCTGATGAAAGCAAATAGAAGTGATTTTTGTTTCCTTTCTAACTTAGTCATTTACGCGATGCGGGCATCACTGTGGGCTGGGCTAGCATTTATTGGTTATCTCAAATTTTTAAGAGTCAACCACATTGTTGTGGGTCTGGAGTCACATGGAGGCCAGACCAGGTAGGGATTGCAGTTTCCTTCCCTATTGACAAAGGGAATTGAATCCAAAAGTAGGAAGGTTATGCTTCATTGATATGACGCATTAATAGACTACATCCAGTATACTCTGCACAGTACCGGTCTCCTTATCTAAGGACGGATGTTGATATGTGGCAACTACTTGATTCACTAGGGAAGAGGTTGTCTTTGTGAAAGAAACTCAGGGGATCAGATTCCTTCAAAGGAGATAATGAACCAACTACCTGGTTTAGCAAGAGTGACACCTTCAACAAAAGGCATCCCAGACATAGGAGGTCCCCCGGTGGTCAGAGACTTTACAGACAATGCAGGGTCGAGAATGTGGTACTGGAAAAACACAGCAGGGCAGGCAGCATCCGAGGAGCAGGAAAATCGATGTTTCTGGCATAAGCCCTTCATCAGGAATGAGGCTTGTGGGTTGGGGCTGAGAGATAAGTGGGAGGGGGGATGGGGTTGGGGGAGGTAGCTGGGAAAGTGATTGGTGGATAAAGGTGAGGGACAAGGTGATAGGTCTGAGGGGGCAGTGATGGACGGGTCCTGAGGGCGGTGCCGAGTTAGAGGCTTAGGACTGGGATAAGTGGGGGGAGACGAAATGAGGAAGCTGTTGAAATCCACATTTATCCCGTGTGTTTGCAGGGCTCCTTCTCCAGGCGTCGGGTGGTAACGATTTGGCAGTGGAGGAGGCCCAGGACTGGCATGTCCTTGATGGAGTGGGAGGGGGAGTTGAAGTGTTCAGCCATGGGGCGGTGGAGTTGATGGGTGCTGGTGTCCCAGAGATGTTCTCTGAAACAATCTGCAAGAAGGCGTCCTGTCTCCCCAGTGTAGACAATGCAGAGTCAAGAACAGCATCAAGAATAAGAGTTTATTTTTATTCACTCACAGGATGAGAGCATCGCTGGCTCGGCCAACACTTATTGCCCATCCCAAACTGCCCAGAGGGACATTAAGAGTCACCCACTCACATGTAGGCCAGACTGGGTAATGATGGCAGTTTCCTTCCCTACAGGAGATTGGAGACCCTGATGGGTTTTTCCTGACAATTGACAATGGATTCACAGTCACCATTAGACTCTTTAATTCTTTTATTGAATTCTACCTTCTGCCATGGTGCGATTCGAACCCAGATCCCCAGTCTGTGAGCTGGGTCTCTGGATTAACAGTACCAGGATTAACAGCAATAACAGTACCAGGCCATCACCACCCCTACTCCTCAAGCTAAAGACCAAGTCTGAAGAGAGAGCATCCCAGAAGAACTGTGAATCTCTAGACTGCCTGCTTTTGTGTAATTAGAGATTGGGGTGAAGATCGGGTGTTGGCAAATGTAACTACATCCATAACTGTACCCATGTTAGCTCTGGACAAGAAGACTTGGGAGGAAGGTGATATATAAAGTCATGATTCTGTAAGTGTCCATGTTGAAAATCACTTTAAACACCACCCAGTCTGATATCATCATACTGGTTTGAGTGAAAATTTTTTGCCCTGCTGATGTAACATCATCGCACAAAATCCTCTTGAAGAAGTTTTCCTCCTCTCTCTACAAGAATCTCAGGGAGTCCCTCTCCCACTGCAACTCCCAGGTCATTTCCTCTGCCCTGAAGCTCTTCAACCATGTCGTGAACTTTCTCCCCACCCCCACCCTCCTCTAGCTTATCTCTCCACGCTTCAGGATCACTGCCTTTATTCCTGATGAAGGGCTTTTGCCCGAAACGTCGATTTCGAAGCTACTTGGATGCTGCCTGAACTGCTGTGCTCTTCCAGCACCACTAATCCAGAATCTGGTTTCCAGCAGCTGCAGTTATTGTTTTTACATCGTGGGCTCAAGGGCTGGTTCTGTGCTGTACTGTTCTATGTAACTTGCTCCCAATTACAAATCTGCAAGAAACCACTTTGTGGTCAGACAAAAGCGTCCTCACATTTTGGGACTCACTTGATGATAAGAAACTACCACTGGTAGCAGTTGTCATTCTCCAACTACAACAGTCTTCTCCTGTTCCTGTGTACTAGTCTTTAGGGGCCAAATGGTCTCTATTTGTGACAGGATTATGTTGCAGTTGTACAGGACGTTGGTGAGGCTGCACTTGGAGCATTGTGTTCAGTTTTGGTCACCTTGTTCTAGGAAGGATGTTATTAAACTGAAAAGCGTGCAGAAGAAATTTACAAGGATGTTGCCAGGACTCGACAGTCTGAGTTATAGGGAGAGATTGGACAAGCTAGGACTTTAGAGAATAGGAGACTGAGGGGGAATCATACAGAGCTGTACAAGATAATGAAAGGTATGCAAAGGGTGAATGCACTCAGTCTTTTTCTCAGGGTTGTGAACCACAGACTAGAGGGCATCAGTTTAAGGTTAGAGGGGAAAGAATAAAAGGGAACCTGAGGCACGACTTTTTTTCGACAGAGGGTGGTAAGTGTATGGAATGAGCTGCCAGTGGAAGTGGTTGAGGCAGATACACTGACAACATTTAAAGGGCATTTGGACAAATACGTGGATAGGAAAGGATTGGAAGGATATGGGCCAAGTGCAGGGAAATAGGGTTAGCATGGATGGACATTTTGGTCAGCATGGACCAGATTGGGCCATCGGGCCTATCTCTGCGCTGTAGGACTCTATGACTGTATGACTGTGACTGTATGATTGTATGGCCTCTTCTTGTTTTGGATAACAGCCTAAAGGGGAATGAATGAACCCATTCCTTCGGGCCACAGTCTGTGTGTATGAACCTCTCATCTTTGCTTCCGATGCTGACAGAACTCTCCAGCCCTTCCACATCCAATTTTCCCGTGGGTCAGGGATGGGAATTGGAGTTGGTTACTTTCATCCCCTCCTCCAGCAGTTTGCAACTGAACGATTACCCAACACCCTGCCACTTCAGAGTTCTCTATGGGACTTGTCACTCCCAATACTCACTTCTGCTGTTAGTTCCTTATTTCTTCGTTCACCACAACACCCTCAAACGACACAGTATTGCTATAATTGCTCATATTCTGCCCAGCGGAGAGGAAATGTCCCCCTATCAAGCCTCAGCAGACTGTTACCAATTTTCAAACACTTCCTGAATACTCAGCATTGGCAATTGCTGATATCTATATGTTCAAGTATGTTTTTTTTTATTTAAAAGAATCCAACCGGAAGAATGCTCAAAGCTGCACTTTTAAGATAGTTTAAAATAATGAGATAGTTTGCACAAAAAGCTCAACTTTGCTTCTTTCCCTCCAGAGACGTCCCATTTACCAGAATTACGGTAAACAAACTGACTTTTCTAAGTAAAGATGGGGACAGGAGGTGGGGGGGGGGGGGGGGGGGGGGGGGGGGGGCTCGTGATGAGGCCGTTAATATTGAGACACAAGCACCATCAGATCACACCCTGCTTCATGTGAAAGAGGAACCAAAGTAATCACTTGGGCCTCACTGGCTGAAAATAGGTGGATTCTGTGGGTTTCGAGTGCACAGGGTTGGACACACTGAGACTGCTGAAATCTGGTGGTATTTTCTTTAGCAAAGAGACACCAAGTAAAACCGCTGATGGCGAATCGGGGCCACACATCCAGAATTCACCTCAGAAATATTTCACACGACAGGGAGCAGTGTTTGAGTTAGTCTCACACAGCGAGACGGATAATAGAGAAATGTGAGGCGATGGACTTTGGTGGAAAAAAACATGGGAAGCCAATACAGGCTCAATGGTACAACTGTGAGGGGAGTACAGGAGCAGAGGGACCTCAGAGTTCATGTGCATGATTCTCTGAAGGGGGCCAGGCAAAGTGAAACGATCGCCAAGAGGCTTCTGGGATCCTTGGATTTCTAAGTAAGAGGCGTACGGTATTAAAGCAATGAAGTGATGCTGCACCTCGACCAGTCATTGGTCAGACCACATTCGGAGAATTGTGCTCAATTCTGGGAAACTTATTTAAGGGAAAATGTCAAAGCCCTGGAGACAGTGCAAAGTAGACTTACCAGAATGATACAGGAATGAGGCATTTAAATACAAGCGAAGATCAGAAAGATTGGGTTTACTCTCCTTGGAGCACAGAAGATTAATACGTGACCTTATTGAGCTGTTCAAAGTAAAGAAGAATATTCTTTTTTCCACTAGTTGGTAAGTCAGTAACTAGGGCTCACAATTTTAAGCTTGTCAGCAAGAGAGCTCGGAATGAGATGGGGAGAAACTTCTTCACTCACAGAGTTGTTGGGATTTGGAATGTGCTGCCCAAAAAAGTGGTGGAGGTGAATTCCATAGGAGGTTCCAAAAGAGAGTTGGGTGTACATCTGAAAGGGATGAAGTTGGAGGGCTGTGGAGATAGGGCTGCGGGGTGGGCCCATCTGGGTAGCTCTTTCAGGAGCCAGTGTAGACAATAGGTCAAATAGCCTCCTTTTGTACTGTAAATTTCTATGATTCTACAACTAGACACCTATTCAGAGAGAAGTAGCACCATTGTTGTTTATTGCCCACATCCCCAGATGATCAAGGAACAATGAGTTATGTGGCTTGAGAGGACAGCAGAGTGATGGTTGTACAATGTTTCGCTCCATTCATCAAGCCTCAGCTACTGAAGTGTTCATATGCAGCACAATCAGGACAACAGTATAAGGCAGGAACAGGATACTGATTGTGGATGATCAGCCATGATCATAATGAATGGTGGTGCTGGCTCAAAGGGCCAAATGGCCTACTCCTGCACCTATTGTCTATAACATCCAAACTTGGGCTGATAAATGTCAAGTAATAATTGCACCATTTACATGCTAGCCAATGAAAACCTCTGACATTCAATGGCATCACCATCACTGATTTCCCCTCTGTCAACATCCTGAGGGTTACCAAAGACGACCAACTGGGCTCACCATATAAGCATAGTGGCTACCAGAGGCTAGGAATACTGCAGGGAGTAACTCACCTCCTGACTCCCCCAAAGCCTGTCCACTATCTACAAGGCACAAGTCAGGAGGGTGATGGAATACTCCCCACTTGCCTGGATGGGTGCAGCTCTGAAAACATTCTCTTCAAAGCCATTCAGGATAAAGCAGTCCTGATTAGAGTGGAATCCTGACTAACACTGTAGTTTTCACTCCCTGCACCACAGATACACACTGACAGCTGACTTGGATAAATATTGCCATTGCTAGACCAAAATCTTGGAATTCCATCCCTAATGGCATTGTGGGCCAACCTACAGCACATGGACTGCAGCAGTTCAAGAAAGCAGCTCACCCCCACCTTCTTAAGGGACAACTAGGGATGGGCAATAAATGTTGGCTCTGGATTAGTGGTGCCGGAAGAGCAAAGCAGGTCAGGCAGCATCCAAGTAGCTTCAAAATCGACGTTTCGGGCAAAAGCCCTTCATTGCCCGAAACGTCGGTTTCGAAGCTACTTGGATGCTGCCTGAACTGCTGTGCTCTTCCAGCACCACTGATCCAGAATCTGATTTCCAGCATCTGCAGTCATTGTTTTTACCTAGTATACAAATCTAGACAGGGTGGTGTACAGCAAGGTTTCTGCCTCAGAGGATGTTACTGAGTCCATTATACTTTTACAGAAGCAAATCATGGGTCCCATTTACTCTGATCCATTATTTTATCCCAGTCTTTTTCTACACTTGATTGGTGGAATTTGAACTCACATTGGTTATGTTTAGGGGGGGAGCCACAATGGAGGAAGAGAAATAGACCATTCACCACCTGCTCCACCATTCAATAAAATAATAACATTACAACAGAACAAAATAAAATTTGACACCAAGCCGCATAAGAGATGGGCAAGGGGAGGGAAAAGTCCACAGCTTATTCAAATTGTGAGGTTCAAGAAACATTTTAAAGATCAGAGAATCATCAGTCATTTCAGCACATAAAGAGATCATTTGGTTCCTCGATTCCACTCAAGTTCTCTGTCTTCAGCAATCTAGTCAGTCCCATTTGCCTGCTTCACCCTCATCGTTCCCTGTAAGTCTGGGTTCCTCAGGAGCCCGTTAAACCTCTGTTTGGAATCAGTCATTGCCTTCCCTTCTGTCACTTTTACACATTCTGAGTTCCTGGTCATGGCAAGTTTTTTTTTCTCATTTGCCTCCTCTATCTCTTGGCCCAAGATCTTACACACATGTCTGCTTTTTTTATAGAGTCATAGAGTTGCACACAGCGGAAACAGACCCTTCCGTCCAACTCATCCAGGCCAACAAAATATTCTAAATTGATCCAGTCCCTTTGGCCCATACCCCACTAAATCCCTCCTATTCTTTGCACTGGCAGCTAACAGTGACAGGTTTTCTTTGCCTGCCTTATCAAAATTTGCTCTTGTCTTGCATTTTGCCGTTGAATTTCCCTCAACTAATTTGTTTGAAGGAGCATAAACCTATCATCTCTGATGCAATATTGCAGTTAAAATCACTCAGCACTGGAATCATTCCGAAAAAAGACCCCTCTGAATCCTCACAGGCACCGTTCCCAAACTATGGTGACCAGAACTGGATGCAATTTTATGGATGTTACTGAACCATAGCGGTCCAGTGTATCTCCCTATTGATGTACCTAATACCTTTAGTCACAAAGCCTATGATCTCTCATGGTTTGCTATTTGCTCTACCAATCAGTCCCACCACATCCAACACTGTCTCTCCCTGCTTTCTTCAGATAAAGCCAAAAATTCCCCTCCTTATCTATTTTGCCAAAATACCTTTCCTTGCATTTCTCTGCATTAAACTCCGGCTGCCACTTGTCTGCCCATGTAAAAGATGCAAAGAGATGATAAAAAGGGCAGGGAGAGCTTAAGATTTCAGTCAGTGAACTCAGGATGGAGGGACAGAAGAGTGGATCAGGTATCAGTTCAAACATATCAGCAAAGAATACTAATTTCCTGCTTTTAACGAGAAGTTAAAGGTACCAGTTTGCTGAAGGAGATTGCAGAGTTAAAGAGTCATGAGGCCAAGGAGGGATTTGGAAAGAAGGTGAAGGATTTTAAAATGTACCAGAAGCCAAGAAACGAAGAAATGGCAGAAGAGTGTGGGAAAGTGAGATTGAAGCAAGTCAGCCATAGTCCTCCGACACAGTTTTCGCAAGAGGTCATTCAGCCTAATGTTTTAAACCTACTTTCTAATCAACCTGCTCAGCAATATTGTTACACATCTTTGGAACAGGAGGCTCCTAGCCCAAAGTTAGGATACTATCACAATGGCCCTTTCTCAACCCATTGTTAGCTTAGGTTCACTCCCTGAAGGAATACACCATACTCCTTTCACTTTTTCTGCAGCCATACTTTTCAAATATCAATCCTTTCCAAATTACAATGTACGAGGAAGAACATTACAATTTATTAAAATAAGGCACACATAAAAATCATTTAGTATCTCACACCTGGTATATGCAACTCCTATGTTTTAAAAACGGTGAAAATGAATATTCTTTGCTGATAGGTTAGAACACATTTTTTGTCAGAGTCATAGAGTCCTATAGCCCTTTGGCCCAAACTGGTCAGTGCCGAACAAAATGGCCGTCCACACTAACCCCATTTCCCTGCACTTGGCCCATATCCTTCTAATCCTTTCCTTTCCATGTAGTTGTCCAAATGCCTTTTAAATGTTGTTAATGTACCCACCTCAACCACTTCCGCTGGCAGCTCATTCCATATATGTATCACCCTCTCTGTAAAAAGGTTGCCTCTCAGGTTCCCTTTCATTCTTTCCCCTCTAACCTTAAACTGATGCCCTCCAGTCCTCGATTCCCCAACCCTGGGAAAATGACTGAGTGCATTCTCCCTCTCCTGATCTTATAGCCTCAATAAGATTCCTCCCTCAGTCTCCCACGTTCTGAAGAAAAAAGTCCTAGCTTCTCCAACCTCTTCCTATAACTCAGACCCTTGAGTCCTGGCAACATCCTTGTAAATTTCTTCTGCACTCTTTCCAGTTTAACAGCATCTTTCCTATAGCAATCGTGTTAAATTCTTCTACTATAATTAGATTTGTAAGCAAAGTCACTGGATATATTTAAGAAAGAAATGTACTGATACCCAGAGGCAAAAGGTCATGGGGAGAAAATGGTAGGAAGACACTGAGATGGAGGATCAGTCATGATCAAGTCAAATTTTGGAATAGGCTGGATGGCCAAATGGCCTTGGCTTGTAACCATTTTCTGTGAATCTACTCAACTCATTCCCTCTTTCTCATTTACACAAATAAAAATGACACAGACATCACCAAATGGTGTGCTTTTGTGCTTAAGAAGAGTCATTTAACAGACTTTTGAATGGACCACTTACATATCAATGTTGTTAGAGTCATACAGCACAGAAACAGACCTTTCAATTCAACCAGTCCATGCCGAGCACAATTCCAAACTAAACTAGTCCCACCTACCTGCATTTGGCACATATCCCTCCAAACACTTCTTATTCATCTACTTATCTAAATATCATTTAAATATTGTAACTGTACTCGCATCCACCACTTCCTCTGGAAGTTTATTTCACATACAAACCATTCTCTATGTAAAAACGTTGCCGCCTATGTCCCTTTTAAATCTTTCTCTTCACAACTTAAAAATATGACCCCACCCCCCACCCCACCCTACCTCCAGTTTTGAAACCCCCCACCCTAGGACAAAGATGCCTGCTCGTCACCTTTTCTAAACTCCTCATGATTTTATAAACCTCTGTAAAGTCAGCTCTCAACTTTCCACACTGGAAAAACATCCCAGTCTATCCAGCCTCTCCCGATAACTCAAACATTCCATTCCTGGGCAAACTTCCGGTAAATCTTTCTCTACACCTTCTCAGGAGCTGGAACACTATATTCTTCATTCTGTTTTATGACCCTGATTTGCATGGATAGCACACAAAATATTTCACTGTATTTCAGTACGTGACAATAATGAATCAAACCATGTACAAGACTTGAAATGTCAACTCTGTTTCTCTCTCCACAGATGCTGTCAGACCTGCTGAGTTTCTCCAGGAATTTCTGTTTTTGTTTCAGATTTCTAGCAGCTGCAGTCGCTTGTGTAATTTAATAATTTCATTGTTTCCCTCACCTTTTGAATCATAGAGTCATTGAGCACGGAAACAGACCCTTTGGTCCAACTCGTCCATGCCGACCAGATGTCATAAATTAATCTAATCCCATTTGCCGGCATTTTCCCTCTAACCCCTGCCCATTCACACACCCATCCAGATGCCTTTTAAATGTTGCAATTGTACCAGCCACCACCACATCCTCTGGCAACTCATTCTATACACGTACCACCCTCTGCGTGAAAAAGTTTCCCCTTTGGTCTCCTTTATATTTTTCCACTCTCACCCTAAACCTATGCCCTCTAGCTCTGGACTCCCCAACTCCAGGGAAAAGATCTTGTCCATTTACCCTATCCAAGTCCCTTATGATTTTATAAACTTCTGTCAGATCACCCCTCAGCCTCCGACACTCCAGGGAAAACAGCCCCAGCCTATTCAGCCTCTCCCTGTAGCTCAAATCCTCCAACCCTGGCAACATCCCTGTAAATCTTTTCAGAACCCTTTCAAGTTTCACAACATCCTTTCGACAGCAGGGAGACCAGAATTGCACATGGTATTGAAAACATAGAACATAGAAACAAACAGCGCAGAACAGGCCCTTCAGCCCTCGATGTTGCGCCGATCTGTGAACTAATCTAAGGAGACAGTGAGGTCTGCAGATGCTGGAGATCAGAATTGAGAGTGTGGTGCTAGAAAAGCACAGCAGGTCAGGCAGCATCCGAGGAGCAGGAAAATCAATGTTCCAGGCCTGAGTCCATCGATTTTCCTGCTCCTCTGATGCTGCCTGACCTGCTGTGCTTTCCCAGCACCACACTCTCAGCTGTGAACTAATCTAAGCCCATCCTCCTAAAACATGGCCTAACAAATGCCCTGTACAGCTGCAATATGACCTTCCAACTCTTATGCTCAATGTATTAGATTACATTGCATTACAGTGTGGAAACAGGCCCTTCTGCCCAACAAGTCCACACCGTCCCACAGCCCACCCATTCCCCTACATTTACCCCTTACCTAACACTACAGGCAATTCAGCATGGCCAATTCACCTGACCTGCACATCTTTGGACTGTGGGAGGAAACCAGAGCACCTGGAGGAAACCCACGCAGACATGGGGAGAATGTGCAAACTCCACACAGTCAGTCGCCTGAGGCGGGAATTGAACCTGGGTCTCTGGCGCTGTGAGGCAGCAGTGCTAACCACTGTGCCACCGTGCCGCCCACGGCTGTACTGACCAATAAAGTTAAAAATCACACAACATCAGGTTGTAGTCCAACAGGTTTATGTGGAAGGACTAGCTTTTGGAGCACTGCTCCTTCATCAGACAGCTAGTGGGGCAGGATCATAGCTACCTGATAAAGGAGCAGTGCTCTGAAAGCAAGTGCTTCCACATAAACCTGTTGGGCTATAACCTGGTGTTGTGTGATTTGTAACTTTGTCCACCCCAGTCCAACACTGGTATCTCCACTGCAAGGCTGACCAATAAAGGAAAGCATACCAAACACCTTCTTCACTGTCCTATCTACCTGTGACTCCACTTTCAAGGAGCTATGAACCTGCACTCCAAACCCTGGGAATGGTGTGAGCAGATTGTTTTCGAGGGGGAACTGCAGAGATAAGGGAGAGACTCCCAGGGATTGGGGATAGCGCTGGGAAGGGAAGAGTTTTTTTTCTCTCTGCCAAGAAGTTGGCCTTTCTCCCTACCCTCTTCCCCTCACCCCCAGGTGACAGGAAATGGAAAGGGTCTGAACTCCACAGCTAGCATGGGAAATCTGTGTTCATCAGAGCTGCCTGAGACTGAGAGCTGAAGTCAGCCGGAGCTGTCGAGAAACGCGAGGGAAATTGAAACTGTCTGGATGTTTCTCCACGTGTTGAGCCCGTCCCGATGGGGCACTGACCCCCGCTTCACCGTCCGACAAAACCCAGCAACAACACGCTACCTCCGTCCCTTCTCGACCCGGGAGCAGAAGGAAAGGACAGAGAGAGAGAGAGAGAGTTTGCAGGCCAGTGACCCTTCCCGGAGAATGGAACTGGTTGTCCCAAGGCTTGTTTACAGTGAAGTGGCTGGAAATCCAGAAAGTCGGATTCTGGCAGTTTCAGAACCCCAGCTCCAAGCGGATTTGACGGGGTTAAACCCTCCGCACATCCAGTGCAGAATTCCTCTGGGAGTTCTGGTTTATGTGTGTGTTCTTTTTTTAAAAAAATATGTCAAATAAAGCGTCTGAGTCTGACACCGCCACAATATTCTCGCCCCGAATGTACTTTTAAAGCATTTTTTTAAATCAAAGCGGGAAAAGTTGTCCTTGAAATCGACAGGAATATAAAGAGAGAACTTTGCGAGAGCTCTCTGCGCGTCTCATTCTCTCTCAGCTCCTTTCCTGTCACTTCATTATTCCTGCTTTTTACACATTCTCTCCTCATTTGTTATTAATCTTACCCCTCTCCCATTTCACCCCCTCCCTCCCTCCCTATCTTCCTACAATTTTATTGCCAATAGATCCCGTTGGTCCGAAAACACCGAGTGTCTCTCAATCTCTTTGGTTCCTCTCTCCTTTTCTCAGTCTTTACTCCGTCTCCCACACCCTTAAACAGACCCAAAGAACTGTGGAGGCTGGAAATCTGAACCGCAAACAGTTCTTCTGAAAACAATCAGGACTGGTAAAATTAACTCTGCTCTCTCTCTCTCTCTCCCCAGATGAGGTCAGACCTGCTGTTCCTCCAGCACTCTGGTTTTGTATAATTTTAACTCTCCCTGAGTGTGTTTGCTCTTTATCGTTCCCTCCTGTGCTTTCTCTTTATCACTCTCCTGTATTCTCTCTCTCTCTCCTGTGTTTTCTTTCTCTCTCTCCAGTGTTCTCTCTCTCCTGTGTTCTCTCTCTCCTGTGTTCTCTCTCTCCTGTGTTTCTCTCTCTCATGTTCTCTCTCTCTCTCCTGTGTTTCTCTCTCTCATGTTCTCTCTCTCCTGTGTTCTCTCTCTCTCTCCTGTGTTTCTCTCTCATGTTCTCTCTCTCTCTCCTGTGTTTCTCTCTCTCATGTTCTCTCTCTCTCTCCTGTGTTCTCTCTCTCATGTTCTCTCTCTCCTGTGTTCTCTCTCTCTCTCCTGTGTTTCTCTCTCTCATGTTCTCTCTCTCCTGTGTTCTCTCTCTCCTGTGTTCTCTCTCTCTCTCCTGTGTTTCTCTCTCTCATGTTCTCTCTCTCTCTCCTGTGTTCTCTCTCTCATGTTCTCTCTCTCCTGTGTTCTCTCTCTCTCTCCTGTGTTTCTCTCTCTCATGTTCTCTCTCTCTCTCCTGTGTTCTCTCTCTCCTGTGTTCTCTCTCTCCAGTGTTCTCTCTCTCCTGTGTTCTCTCTCTCTCTCCTGTGTTTCTCTCTCTCATGTTCTCTCTCTCTCTCCTATATTCTCTCTCTCCTGTGTTCTCTCTCTCTCTCCTGTGTTTCTCTCTCTCATGTTCTCTCTCTCTCTCCTGTATTCTCTCTCCTGTGTTCTCTCTCTCCAGTGTTTCTCTCTCTCATGTTCTCTCTCTCTCTCCTATATTCTCTCTCGCCTGTGTTTCTCTCTCGCTCGCTCTCTCTCCTGCGTTCGCTCTCTCCTGTGTTTCTTTCTCTCTCTCCTGTGTTTCTTTCTCTCTCTCCTGTGTTTCTTTCTCTCTCTCCTGTGTTCTCTCTCTCCTGTTATCTCTCTCTCTCTCCCTTGTGTTTCTCTCTCGCTCTCTCTCCTGCGTTCGCTTTCTCCTGTTATCTCTCTCTCTCTCTCTCTCTCTGTGTCTTGAGTTCGGTCTCCCCGGCCCCGCTCCAGCTGTAGTCTCTTACCCAGGGGGAGAGGTCTGTAGATGGGGTGCTGGTACTCGGCAGCAGTCGGCTGGTAGACGGGAGCCAGATGTTGTGGGAACACTGGTGCCCGGTACAAAGGTGGGGAGAGAGCAACTTGGCCAGCTCGCTGGTACACTGCTGCCCTGAAGCTGGCCAGCGGCAGCGGCGGTGGCGGCACCACAGCCGGGAACGGGCTGCAGGAGACGGCCCGGCTCTGTGAGCCCCCGGCGGCATCCCGGCTCAGAATGTCCTCGATGTAGAAGCGGGTGGGCTGCGGGATGGGGCTGGGGGACCGGAGGAAACTCTCAGCTCCTGGGGGGCGGTGGAACTGCATTGCAATCTCTGCACTCGGAGGGAAAAAAAAGCCAGCCACAGAATAACAGACAAGTTATCACTGCACTCAGTAACTCTCTCTCTCTCTCTGTGTGTGCATCCGAGTTTGCAGAAAAAAACCTACATAAACAGGGCGGGGACTATTGGCCAATCATTCAATCTCATTGCTCAGAAAGTGGCCACTCGGCCCCTTGCACATGTGCCAACTCTTTGACAGTACATGCTCTCAAACCTGCCTTTCCTACTGCAGTCCCTAGAACACTCACCAATCCCCAATCTGTTGGTACATCTCAGGAAAACCTGCCAATTTCAATGCTGGCTCCAAAAACAAAAATCAAATCAGATTACCTACAGTGTGGAAACAGGCCCTTCGGCCCAACCAGTCCATTCCCCCTTGACTAATGCAGGTAACACTGTGGGCAATGTAGCATGGCCAATTCACCTGACCTGCACATCTTTGGAGTGTGGGAGGAAACCCACGCAGAGACAAGGAGAATGTGCCAACTCCACATAGATCCACACAGACAATTCACCTGAGGCTGGAATTGAACCCAGGACCCTGGTGACCAAGGTTAGCAGTGCTGACCACTGTGCCACCCAGGAATGCTGAGGAAATGGGACACTGGATCAGAAATGTGAACCCTGCTTTCTCTCATCAGAGCTGCAGAGTTTCTCCAGTATTGTCTGTTCCCCTGAATGCTTACACTAACCAGGTAAAGATTCTTATTGGAAAGTGGTGTGCCCTCATCTCTGAGCCAGGAGGCCCAGAGTTAAATCTCAGCTGCTCCACAGGTATGTAATAAGGTCTCTGAACAGGACAATTAAGAAAATATCTACACCCACCAGCTGAGTGTTTTCCTGGATTATTTTCAGAGACTGGTCCTGGATCCCTTAGAAGGATGAGAGATGACCATGTATCAATGTACCACATTCTTACACTGCTGGTCCTCAAAGTTGCCCTTTAAGAAGGTGGGCTGCCTTATTGAACCACTACAGTCTATGTGCTGTAGGTTGACCCACAATGCCCTCAGGGAGGGAATTCCAGGATTTTGACCCAGTGACACTGAAGGAATGGCGATATATTTCCAAGTCAGGATGGTGAGTGGCTTGGAGGAGAACCTGCAGGGGGTGATATTCCCATGTATCCGCTGCCCTTGGCCTTCTGGATGGAAGTGATCGTGGGTTTGGAAGGTACTGTCTGAGAATCTTTGGTGAATTTCTGCAGCAAATATCTGCCATTGGGAAGATTTTAAACTAATGTGGCAGGAGGCTGGGAACCAGAGAGAAGAATAGTAGACAGTGAGGTGGAAACTAGACACTGTAGGTATCATGAAGTTAGCTTTTCCAAGGGGAAGAGTAGGCAGAGAGCAGATGAATGCAAAAGAACTGGCAGCCTGAAGTGCATCTACTTTAATGCAAGGAGTACAGTGGGTAAGGCAGATGGATCTTAGGGCTTGGATTGGTGCCTGGGAGTATGACGTTATTGTGATCACAGAGACTTGGTTGAAGGAAGGGCATGATTGGCAACTGAATGTTCCAGATGCTTCAGACAGCACAGGGAGGGAAGTAAAAGGGGGGAGGACTTGCATTGCTGGTCAGGGATGATATCACAGTTGTGCTAAAGGAGGACACTATGGAGGGTTTGAGCAGTGAGGCAGAATTTGTAAGGAGCGTCCAGGAGAGTTTTCTAGAACAATATGCCAATAGTCTGATGAGGGAAGGGGCCATATTGGACCTGGTATTGGGGAACGAGCCAGGCCAGGTGGTAGAAGTTGTGGTGGGGGATTTCTTTGGGAATAGTGACCACAATTCTGTAAGTCTCTTAGACAAAGACTTACTAAGAATACTCTTAGACAAAGATGGGAGTGGTCCTAAGGGAAGAATATTAAACTGGGCCAAGGCCAATTATGTCAAAATTAGGCAGGAGCTGGGAAATGTGGGTTGGGAGCAGCTATTTGAAGGGAAGTCCACATTTGAGATGTGGGAGGCTTTCAAAGATAGGTTAAAGATAGTGCAGGATAGGCATGTCTCTTCGAAAACAAGGGATAGGAAAGGCAAGGTTTGTGAACTGTGGATGACAGGAGAAATTATGCAAATAGCCAAGAGGAAAAGGGAGGCATACATAAGGTCCAGGCAGCTAAGGCTAGAAGGGGCCTTGAAGGAATATTGAGAGAGTAGGACCAATCTTAAATGAGGAATCAAGTGGGCTAAAAGGGATCATGAAATAACTTTAGTGAGCAGAATTAAGGAGAATCCCAAGGCCTTTTATTCTTATATAAGAAACAAAAGGGTAACTAGAGAAAGGGTTGGTCCTCTAAAGGATAACGAAGGAAGGCTGTGTGTCAAACCTGAGAAAATGGGTGAGATTCTCAATGGTTACTTTGCATCAGTGCTCACTGAGGAGAGAGACATGATGAATGTTGAGATTAGAAATAGAAGTTTGTTTACCCTGGATCACGCTGACATGAGGAGGGAAGATGTGTTGGGTAGGCTAAAGGATACTAAGGTGAACTAATCCCCAGGACCAGATGGGATCTATCCCAGGTTGCTGAGGGAGGCGAGAAAGGAAATATTGGGGCCCTGACAGATATCTTTGTAGCATCCTTAAACACAGGTGAAGGGCTGGAGGACTAGAGGGTTGCTAATGTTATTCCAGGTAACTACAGACTAGAAAGCCTGACACCAGTGATAGGAAAGTTGCTGGAGAAGGTACTGCTGGATAAGGTCTATTTATGTTTGGAAAAGAATGGGCTTATCAGTGATAGGCAACACGGTTTTGTGCGGGGTGGAAATCGTCCCTGACCAACTTAAGAGAGTTCTTTGAGAAAGTGACCAAGTTGATAGATGAAGGAAGGGCTGTAGATGTCATCTACATGGACTTTAGTAAGACGTTTGATAAGGTTCCCCATTATAGACTCATGGAGAAAGTGAAGTCACATGGTGTACTGGGTGTTCTAGCCAGGTGGATAAAGAACTGGTTAAGAAACAGCAGACAGAGAGCAGTAGTTGAAAGGAGTTTCTTGAAATGGAGAAAGATCCACAGGAATTAGTGCTGGGTCCACTGTTGTTTGTGATATACATAAATGATCTGGAAGAGGGCATTGGTGATCTGGTCAGCAAGTTTGCAGATGACGCGAAGATTGGGGAGTAGCAGAAAACATAAGGGACTGTTAAAGAATACAGGAGAATAGAGATAGACTGGAGGGTTGGGCAGAGAAGTGACAGATGGAGTTCAATCCAGACAAATGTGAGGTGATGCATTTTGGGAAATCTAATTCTAGAGCGAATTATACTGTAAAAGGAAGAGCCTTGGGAAAAGTTGATGGGCAGAGAGATCTGGGAGTGCAGGTCCACTGTACCCTGAAGGTTGCTGCACAGGTGGATAGAGTGGTCAAGAAGACATATAGTATGCTTGCCTTCATTGGACAGGGTATTGAGTATTGAGTATTGAGTATAAGAACTGCAGGTCATGTTAAAACTGTACAAGACATTGGTTCGGCCACATTTAGAATACTGTATACAGTTCTGGTCGCCACATTACCAAAAGGATGTGGATGCTTTAGAGAGGGTGTAGAGAAGGTTTACGAGGGCGTTGCCTGGTATGGAAGGTGCGAGCTATGAAGAGAGGTTGAGTAAGTTAGGATTGTTTTATCAGAAAAAAGGAGACTGAGGAAGGACCTGATTGAGGTTTACAAAATCATGAAGGGTATAGACAGGGTGGATAGAAGCAAGCTTTTTCCCAGAGTGAAGGATTCAATAGCGAGAGGTCACGCGTTCGAGGTGAGAGGTGAAAAGTTTAAGGCAGAAAGTACTTTACACAGAGGGTGGTAGATGCCTGGAGTGCATTGCTCGCAGAGGTGGTAGAGGCAGGCATGGTAGATTCATTTAAGATGCATCTGGACAGACACATGAGTAGGTGGGGAGCAGAGGGATACAGATGCTTAGGAATTGACCGACAGGTTTAGACAATGGATTTGGATCGCCTCAGGCTTGGAGGGCTGAAGGGCCTGTTCCTGGGCTGTGAATTTTCTTTGTTCTTTCTTTGTACATCTTGAAGATAGCTGCCAATGAGTGTCAGTGATGGAGGGAGTGGTTGTTTGTGGATGTGGTGCCAATCAAGTGGGCTGCTTTGTCCTGGATGGTGTCAAGCTTCTTGAGTGTTGTTGGAGCTGCCCCCATCCAGGCAAGTGGGGAGTATTCCATCCCCCTCCTGACTTGTGCCTTGTAGCTGGTGGACAGGCTTTGGGGAGTCAGGAGGGGAGTTATTCACTGCAGGATTCCTAACCTCAGTGTAGGCAGTCTCACAGAGTTCTCTTATGACGAACCCTGGTGTCCGAGTAAATATTTGTCTCCCAATCAATACTGAGAAATCATGATGTGGTTATTTATCTAATTGCTGTTTGTGGGACCTTGCCAAACTTCCGATATTACAACAAAAGCAGCTAACAGAAAGCTCTTTGGGACCTCATGAGATTGTGAAAGGTGCTTTTTCTTAAAAAAAATCTTGTAATCTTGATCAAATCATACTTTCTCTGCTAATCTAGTCCACCTCAAAATAATTATATAGAGTCATAGAGTTGTACAACACAGAAACAGACCCTTCAGTCCAACGCATTCACGCCAATCTGATATCCTAAATTCATCTAGTTACATTTGCCAGCACTTGACCCATATCCCTCTAAACCCTTCCTATTCAAACACTCATCCAGATGCCTTTTAAATGTTGCAATTGTACCAGCCTCCACCACTTCCTCTGGGAGCTCATTCCATACACGCATCACCCTCTCCATGAAAAAGATTACCCTTAGGTCCTCTTGAAATCTCACCTTAACCATCCTGTCTTAGATTTCCCCTATCCTGGGGAACAGACCTTGGCTACTTACCCTGTCCATGCCCTTCATGATTTTATAAACCTCTGTAAGATCGCCCCCTCAGCCTCCGAATCCCCAGGGAAAAACAGCCCCAACCTATTCAGCTTCTCTCTATAACTCAAACCCTCCAACCCTGGTAACATCCTTGGAAATCTTTTCTGCACCCTTTCAAATTGAACAGTATGTTTCCTATATGCAGGGAGACCACAATTGAATGCAGGATTCCAAAAGTGGTTGAGTCAATGTCCTGTATAGTCACAACATCATTTCCCAATTCCTCTACGCAATGCACTGACCAATAAAGGCAAGTGTACCAAACATCTTCTTCACTATCCTATCTACCTACGACTCCACCTTCAAGGGACTATAAACCTACCCCCCAAGATCTCTTTGTTTGGGAAAACTCTCCAAGACCCTGCTATTAAGTGTATGTTACTCACTGTATTGCAACTTAGATGGGACACCTGGAGGAAATAGCCAGATCCTTGATGAAACTCAATGGACTGACCAATAATTGCAAGTCTCCATGCCAAGATATTGAATGAGGTGTTGCCACTGAATCTATTGTCAAAGTGGCCATCCAACACCGCCAACTGGAATGCTTAAATAGCCCATTACCCCAATGACATCACCACAGGAACTGACGTCACCACAGGAAATGACATCACCAACCCAAGGAAACCTAAACATACAAATAGAAAGCGGTTCACGAGTGCTTCACCAGAGGCACACTGATGATGTTACCCAGTATGGTGACGAAACGTCTGAAAACGAACTTTCCAGCTCAGCGAGCAAATGTACATACAGAATTCCAATATCCCATCGAGAATCCAACTTCATCACTGAAAATACAAAACACTCTCTTTAGGAACTGCTCCCTGGGCTAAACTGGGAATTAGGCAGTTCCAACGAAAATGACCCCCTCCCAGAACGCAGTAATTGAGAGTTATGCTTCTGATAGACAATTCTGGGTAATTTGAACAACAACATGCAACTATTTATTCAGGAGGTGTGTACTATTCTGACTAAGCCATTTACTGTCCATTCCTATTTGGGGAGCGAGCGACTAAGAGTCAAACTCCACACATGTAGTCCAGACCAGACCAGGTAAAAACAGCAGAGTTCCTCTAGCGAAACAAATGGGTTTTTAAAGAGAGTGAACAGTGGTCATCATTACGCCAAGGGGAGGTGATGCTATTATTGCTGCACTGTTAATCCAGAGGCCCAGACAATGTTCTGCAGACCCTGGTTCATATCTAACTGCAACAGATGGGGAGATTTGAATTCAATGAAAGAAAATCTAGAATTAACAGTCTAATGATGATCACGCCTCCATTGTTGGGGAAAAACCCAACCTGTCATCCTGATAGACAATTCTGGGTAATTTGAACAACAACATGCAACTATTTATTCAGGAGATGTGTACTATTCTGACTAAGCCATTTACTGTCCATTCCTATTTGGGGAGTGAGCAATGAAGCGCCAACTACATTACTGTGGGTCTGGAGTCACATGTAATCCAGACGAGACCAGACTAGACCAGGTCTGGCCTACATGTGACTCCAGACCCACAGCAATGTGGTTGACTCTTAACTGCCCTCTGGGTAATTAGTGATGGGCATTAAGTGCTACCTAGTTAGCGATCCCTTGTCCCAAAAACAAAAGCTTCTTAAGTAATTTTTTTACACTTTTGAATTGAAATTCCACCATCTGCTGTCAGGAGACTTTAACTCATGTCCATGGGGTAACTGAATTACCATTCCAGTGATAACATCACTACACTATTCCCTCCTATTTACATTATGTCATACTTTCCATGCTAATCTAGTCCACTTTAAAATAATTGTATAGAGTCATAGAGATGTATAGCGTGGAAACAGACCCTTCAGTCCAACATATTCATGCCGACCAGATATCCTGAATTCATCTAGTCCCATTTGCCAGCACTTGGCCCATATCCCTCTAAACCCTTCCTGTTTAAATACTCGTCCAGATGCCTTTTAAATGTTACATTTACATTTACATGATGTCTTTCGTATAATGGCTTCACAGAAGCGTGGAACAAACATGTGCAGAAACACAAGAATGCGAGTAGGTGTAGTCCATTCAGTCCCTCTAGCCCGTCCTGTGAAAAATAAGGTCATGGCTGACGTGACTGTGGCTCTACATTCCAGTCTCCAATGAGCAGCACAAGGCTTACGTTCAGAAAGATGAGCAAAAGCTTCGCAAATTAATGGGTTTTAAGCATCGTCTTAAAGGAAGAAAAACAAATGCAGAGGTTTAGGGAAGGAATTCCAGAGCTTTAGGTCAATGCAGCGGAAGGAAGAGTCATAAAAATCCGTCATGCTGAAGAGGCAAGAATTTATCTTCTTTATTGGAAGGTGAGCATGTTTTTGGCCAGCCCTAATTTCTCTTCATCTGAGTGTCTTGCTTGGCCATCTCAGTAAGCAATTATGTTGTAATTGATCTGGAGTCAGATTTAGACCTGACTGGGTTAGGAAAACAGTTTTCCTTCCCTATAGAACGAGAGGAGATATAGTTGAGGGATAGAAGGTGCTAACGGGGATTGAGAAAGTAGGCTCAGAGAGGATAATTCCTCATGTGGGGAAATGTAGAATGAGAGCTCATCGTTTTAGGTTAAAAGGTAGCGGATTTAAGACAAGGATGAAGAGGAATTGCTTCTCTGAATCTGTGGAATTCACTCTCCCAGAGTTTGCTGGATAGATTGATGGATTGATTGACTGATTGTCACTTGTACCGAAGTACAGTGAAAAGCTTTGTTTACGAGCAATGCAGGCAGATCATAGTGAGCAAGGACGTACAGAACAAAATGTTTAGAGAGAGGCATACAGGTTACATTGCTTATTGAGGCTAGAGATCAATCCATCAGTCTAATACCGGCTGGGAAGAAGCTGTTCCTGAACCTGCTGGTTTGTGTGTGTGTGTGTGTGTGTGTGTGTGTGTTTGTTCAGGTTTCTGTACCTCCTGCCTGATGGAAGAGGGTGTAGGAGATCATTACCGGGGTGGGGGGGGGGGAGGAGGGGTTGCGGGAGAGGAGGTGGGAGGGGTCTTTGATGATGTTAGCAGCGTTTCCGCGGCAGCGAGCCGTGTAAATGGAGCCCATGGATGGAAGGTTGGCTTCCGTGATGGTCTGGGCTGTGCACACCACCTTCTGTAGTTTCCTACGGTCCTGGGCAGAGCAGTTACACCGAGGATGGGAGGCTGTCCAGGAATGTGTTGGAACACTCAAATCTGGAGTTGGCAAAGACAGGAAGTGAGGGTTTCAGCAGAAAATCAGCTGGTGGGGGGGGGTGTGTGGCACTTTGGGGGAGAAGCAGAGTACACCAACAAACTGATGGTAGAGGTATGTGGTGGTTCTTAGCCATGGGACAGGTATGTGGTAGGAAGCACATCTTAGAATCAAGTATGACTCCAAGAGGCGACTGTATGACACTAAAATGGGGCAGGGTGGCTCAGTGGTTAGCACTGCTGCCTCACATTGAATGTAGAACATGGAACATGGAACATTATAGCGCACAACAGGCCCTTCGGCCCTTAATGTTGCGCCGATCTGTGAAACCCGATCTGAAGCCCATCTAACCGACACTATTCCATTCTCATCCAGATGTCTATCCAATGACCATTTGAATGCCCTTAAAGTTGGCAAGTCTACTACTGTTGCAGGCAGTGCGTTCCACACCCCTACTACACTCTGGTTAAAGAACCTACCTTTAACATCTGTCCTATATCTATCACCCCTCAATTTAAAGCTATGTTCCCTCGTGCTAGCCATCACCATCCGAGGAAAAAGGGTCTCACTGTCCACCCCATCTAACCCTCTGATCATCTTCTATTAAGTCGCCGCAACCTTCTTGTCTCTAATGAAAACAGCCTCAAGTCCTTCAGCCTTTCCTCATAAGTCCGTCCCTCCATACCAAGCATCATCCTGGTAAATCTCTTCAGGGTCAGGACTGGACACATGGCCATGTGGTCAATTGGCCTGTTAATATTAAAGGAAATGATCATGGATAATTGAAAAGAGGCGAATTTATCCAATTACATTCCCTGACAGAGGGAGAGGTCAGCAACTGGAAAAGGGGTTTTTGACTGTCACATTCCAAAGTGGAAGATTGACATTTGGAGTGAGAAATGGAGTGTTCCATTCTGCTGATGATAAAGGAGAGAGAGGGGGTAGTGGGATTAGTTTGGGATTGATACAGGGCTATGGGGAGGGAGTGGGGCAGTGGGATTAGTTTGGGATTGATACAGGGCTATGGGGAGAGTGTGGTACAGTGGGATTAGTTTGGGATTGATACAGGGCTATGGGGAGAGAGTGGGGCGGTGGGATTAGTTTGGGATTGATACAGGGCTATGGGGAGAGAGTGGGGCAGTGGGATTAGTTTGGGATTGATACAGGGCTATGGGAGAGAGTGGGGCAGTGGGATTAGTTTGGGATTGATACAGTGCTGTGGGAGAGAGTGGGGCAGTGGGATTAGTTTGGGATTGATACAGGGCTATGGGGAGAGAGTGGGGCAGTGGGATTAGTTTGGGATTGATACAGGGCTATGGGGAGAGAGTGGGGCAGTGGGATTAGTTTGGGATTGATACAGGGCTATGGGGAGAGAGTGGGGCAGTGGGATTAGTTTGGGATTGATACAGGGCTATGGGGAGAGAGTGGGGCAGTGGGATTAGTTTGGGATTGATACAGGGCCATGGGGAGAGAGTGGGGCAGTGGGATTAGTTTGGGATTGATATAGGGCTATGGGAGAGAGTGGGGCAGTGGGATTAGTTTGGGATTGATACAGGGCTATGGGGAGAGAGTGGAGCAGTGGGATTAATTTGGGATTGATACAGGGCTGTGGGAGTGAGTGGGGCAGTGGGTTTAATTTGGGATTGATATAGGGCTACGGGGAGAGAGTGGGGCAGTGGGATATGTTTGGGATTGATACAGACCTATGGGGAGAGTGGAGCAGTGGGATTAGATTGGGATTGATACAGGGCTACGGGGAGAGAGTGGGGCAGTGGGATTAGTTTGGGATTGATACAGGGCTATGGGGAGAGAGTGGGACAGTGGGTTTAGTTTGGGATTGATAGGGGGCTATGGGGAGAGAGTGGGGCAGTGGGATTAGTTTGGGATTGATACAGGACTGAAGGGAAGTGTATGTGGATTAGTTCTATCTAAAAACTCACAGACACATGTTCAACCGAATGGCATCTTCAATGGCACATGGTTTGGATTCAAAAGGTAAATGTCTCGAGCTTTATTATTGGCTCCAGTAAGTTACATCATGCTGACCCTGACCAAAGGACAGTATGAAATGTCTGTACCTCTCAAATGCCGTGTCCCTCATACCTGTGTGTCTCTGATTCCCATATCTCTCATACCCGTGTCCCTCTTGTCCATGTCCCTCATATCTGCGTCCCTCATACTCCTGTGTCTCTCATCCTCGTGCATCACTGTGCAAATCCCTATCCAAAGATGTGCAAATTAGGTGAATTGCCCATTATGTTCAGGGATGTGTCAGTTAGAGGTAAAATATAGAATAATAGGCGAGGGGGGATGGGTTGGGTGGGATACTCCTCAGAGGGTCAGTGTGGACTTGCTGGGCCTAAGGGCCTGTTTCCACACTGTGGGAATTCTCTAGGGATTCTATGATCTTCTATGAAGCCATGTGACCCTCAGACTTGTGACCCTCATACCCGTGTCCCTCATACCCGTGTCTCTCATGCAGATGTCCCTCATTCCTGTATCTCTCATACCCGTCTCTCATACCCGTGTCTCTCATACCCGTGTCTCTCATACCCATGTTGTAGTAAAATTAATAAAACTTAAATTTAGGAGCAAGTCAATCAAATTTATTAAATCAAAAGCTTTTGGGCGGGGCAGCGTGATTCTAACCCTAACTCGACCACACTGTCTCTCCCCACACTACATGTACAGCGGTTTTTGTAGTCTGGATGATGGCTACAACAAAAACCCGTGAATGATGGTTTCTTGTGTTCTGTGCATGCGCTCAAGAGATCGCTGGTTCCTTGAGCAGTGTACCACGACATTGTATTCTGTAAGTATTTCTTCTTTAGTTAGTTTCTGTCTTCACCCATGACCCTCATTCCCGTGTCCCTCATACCCGTGTCCCTCATACCCGTGTCCCTCATACCCGTGTCCCTCATACCCATGTCCCTCATACCCGTGTATCCCTCATACTTGTAAGTCCCTCTTACCCATATGTCCCTCATACCCGTGTATCCCTCATACTTGTAAGTCCCTCTTACCCATATGTCCCTCATACCCGTGTATCCCTCATACTTGTAAGTCCCTCTTACCCATATGTCCCTCATACCCGTGTATCCCTCATACTTGTAAGTCCCTCATACCCATGTCCCTCATACCCGTGTCCCTCATACCCGTGTCCCTCATACCCGTGTATCCCTCATACTTGTAAGTCCCTCTTACCCATATGTCCCTCATACCCGTGTCCCTCATACCCGTGTGTCCCTCATACCCGTGTCCCTCATACCCGTGTATCCCTCATACTTGTAAGTCCCTCTTACCCATATGTCCCTCATACCCGTGTCCCTCATACCCGTGTGTCCCTCATACCCATGTCCCTCATACCCGTGTCCCTCATACCCATGTATCCCTCATACTTGTAAGTCCCTCTTACCCATATGTCCCTCATACCCGTGTATCCCTCATACTTGTAAGTCCCTCATACCCATGTCCCTCATACCCGTGTATCCCTCATACTTGTAAGTCCCTCTTACCCATATGTCCCTCATACCCGTGTATCCCTCATACTTGTAAGTCCCTCTTACCCATATGTCCCTCATACCCGTGTCCCTCATACCCGTGTGTCCCTCATACCCGTGTCCCTCATACCCGTGTGTCCCTCATACTCGTAAGTCCCTCATACCCGTGTGTCCCTCATACTCGTGTCCCTCATACCCGTGTCCCTCATACTCGTAAGTCCCTCATACCCGTGTGTCCCTCATACTCGTGTCCCTCATACCCGTGTCCCTCATACTCGTGTCCCTCATACCCGTGTCCCTCATACCCATGTGACCCTCATACCCATGTGACCCTCATACCCATGTGTCCCTCATACTCGTGTCCCTCATACTCGTAAGTCCCTCATACCCATGTGACCCTCATACCCATGTGTCCCTCATACCCGTGTCCCTCATACCCATGTGACCCTCATACTCGTGTCCCTCATACCCATGTCCCTCATACTCGTGTCCCTCATACCCGTGACCCTCATACTTGTGTCCCTCATACCCATGACCCTCATACCCATGTGTCCCTCATACTCGTGTCCCTCATACCCGTGTCCCTCATACCCATGTCCCTCATACTCGTGTCCCTCATACCCGTGACCCTCATACCCGTGTCCCTCATACCCATGTGACCCTCATACCCATGTGTCCCTCATACCCGTGTCCCTCATACCCATGTGACCCTCATACCCGTGTCCCTCATACCCATGTCCCTCATACTCGTGTCCCTCATACCCGTGACCCTCATACTTGTGTCCCTCATACCCGTGTCCCTCATACCCATGTGACCCTCATACCCATGTGACCCTCATACCCATGTGTCCCTCATACCCGTGTCCCTCATACCCATGTGTCCCTCATACCCATGTGTCCCTCATACCCATGTGACCCTCATACTCGTGTCCCTCATACCCGTGACCCTCATACCCATGTGACCCTCATACCCGTGTCCCTCATACCCATGTGACCCTCATACTCGTGTCCCTCATACCCGTGTCCCTCATACCCGTGTCCCTCATACCCGTGTCCCTCATACCCGTGTGACCCTCATACTCGTGTCCCTCATACTCGTGTCCCTCATACCCGTGTCCCTCATACCCGTGTCCCTCAAACCCGTGTGTCCCTCATACCCGTGACCCTCATATCTGTGACCCTCATACCCGTGACTCTCATACCCATGTCCTTCATACCCATGACCCTCATACCCGTGACCCTCATACCCGTGTCCCTCATACCCATGACCCTCATACCCGTGTCCCTCATACCCGTGACCCTCATACCCGTGTCCCTCATACCCATGACCCTCATACCCGTGTGTCCCTCATACCCGTGTCCCTCATACCCGTGTGTCCCTCATACCCGTGTCCCTCATACCCGTGACCCTCATACCCGTGACCCTCATACCCGTGACCCTCATACCTGTGTGTCTCTCAGTAACTTGATGCTGCAACTGAGACTGCCCAGCGAGGGCAGGTTTGTTTTTCGAAAGTTCATTCAGTGCTAATTGAAAGTTTCACAGGCAATTCAAAGAGTTTCTGACATCCAGATGAAGCAGCCACTGTCTTGTTTGTAGAAGAACTCTTGGCAGCAGATAAGCCTTTGACTCATGTTACAGTTAACCATTTGATTTTGATAATTGTCGATCTTGTTAAGGCCTGATAATGGCCTTGTTCCCCCTACGCAATCGTGCAAGTTGCACGCAGCCACTTTCTCACCCATTCCAAAATGTGAGATTCACACAACATTCACAAATAATCCCATTCTCAGCTATCAGCTTGCACCAACAAGCTCTCTCTGTTGAAGCGTGTAGCTGCTGTTTTGGATGGACAGAGAGCGCGGTTCTCCCTGCCCCCGCCCGCCCCCATCCCCACAGGCCCCCTCTGCCTGACCACTCAGTCACAACAGGCACTCAACATCACACTCATTCTGAGAAACTGCGAGCACGTCATGTGGAGTACTCACCACCAGCGACACAGAGATTGGTGTGGCAGACAGGACTCAGTAACGTGTTGTACATGCTGTGGAGGCGCAATAAGAAACACAAACTGGAAGAGAAAGTTAGAGCCAACGATTCAAGTTTAACCGGGGGTGGGGGGGGGGCGAAGACAGGTCCCCTGTGTGCATTCCTGGCCCCAGACGTTCTACAACCTTTTTTTCGACACTCTCTCATTGGCTGTCCCACCTGCCAGCCTTTGTGGTGGCACGATGGCTCAGTGGTTAGCACTGCTGCCTCACAGCACCAGGGATCTGGGTTCAATTCCAGCCTCAGGTAACTGTCTGTGTGGAGTTTGCACATTCTCCCCGTGTCTGCGTGGGTTTCCTCCGGGTGCTCCGGTTTCCTCCCACAATCCAAAGATGCGCGATTTAGGTGAATTGGCCAGGCTAAACTGTCCATAGTGTTTGGAGATGTGGGGGTTAGGTGCATTAGTCAGGGGTAAATGTAAGGGGAATAGGTCTGGGTGGGACTCTCTTCAGAGGGTCGGTGTGGACTGGTTGGGCCGAAGGGCCTGTTTCCCTGAATCCTGTAGGGATTCCAGACCTGTCCTTTTCCCTTGCTGTTACAACGATGATATTGTGATCACTGCTTCCCCAATGAGCTCCCACTGAAATGTACTCCAATCCATTTCATTCTCCAGACCAAAATGCAGCATTATGCACACATATTCTCCACCACCTCACCCCATTAATAGTGACTCCAGACCCACAGCAACGTGATTGAGCCGTAACTGCTCTAACAACTAAAATCTGCCAAGTGCCCTGCTCGGTCTTGGAGACTCAGCACAGGCTTGGCAGAGAAGCAGAAGTTGGCACTACATTTCTCTGGCAAGGACCTGGAGGTCCCCTTGGACAGGGTGGCACATCAACAAAATGCCCTTATTCTCTTATTCATCATTTTGTGGGATATGGGCATCACTGGCTGGGCCCAGCATTTATTGCCCGTCCCTAGTTGCCCCTTGAGAAGGTGGGGGTAAAGCTGCTTTCTTGAACCACTGCAGTCCATGTGCTGTGGGTTGACCCACAATGCCCTGAGGGAGGGAATTCCAGGATTCTGACCCAATGATTAGTGGTATATTCCCAAGTCAGGATGGCGAGTGGTTTGGAGGGGAACGTGCAGGGGGTGGTGTTCCCATGTATCTGCTGCCCTTGTCCTTCTGGATGGAAGTGCTCGTGGGTTTGGAAGGTGCTGTCTGAGGATCTTTGGTGAATTCCTGCAGTGCATCTTGTAGATGGTACACACTGCTGTTACTGAGCATCGGTGGTGGAGGGAGGGGATGTTTGTGGATGTGGTGCCAATCAAGTGGGCTGCTTTGTACTGGATGGTGTCAAGCTTCTTGAGTGTTGTTGGAGCTGCCCCCATCCAGGCAAGTGGGGAGTATTCCATCACCCTCCTGACTTGTGCCTTGTAGATGGTGGATAGGCTTTGGGGAGCCAGGAAATTAGTATTCATAGCCTCTGTTGTATTCATAGCCTCTGACCTGCTCATGTAGACACTGTGTTTATGTGGTGAACCAGTTCACTTTCTAGTCAATGATAACCCCCAGGATGTTGATAGTGGGGGAATTTAGTGATGATAACACCATTGAATGTCAAGGGCGGTGGTTAGATCATCTCAAAGATGGTCATAGCCTGGCATTTGTGTGACGCGAATGCTACTTGCCACTTGTCAGCCCAAGCCTGGATATTGTCCGGAACTTGTTGCATTTGACCATGGACTGCTTCAGTATATGAAGACTGTTGCTGAACATTGTGCAATCATTGGTGACCATCCCCACTTCTGACCTTATAATGGGGGGAAAGGTCATTGATGAAGTAGCTGAAGATGGTTGGGCCTAGGACAGTCCCCTGAGGAACTCCTGCAGAGATGTCCTGGAGCTGAGATGACTGACCCTCCAACAACCACAACCATCTCCCTATGTGTCCGGTATGACTCCAACCAGCAGAGAGTTTGCCTCTGATACCTATTGATTCCAGGTTTGCGAGGGCTCCTTGACGTCACTCACAGTCGAATGTAGCCTTGATGTCAAGGGTGGCCACTCTTTCTGGAGTACTGTCAGGCTGAGATAGTTGGATTTTTGATCAGTGAAAACAGAAAAGTGGAGTTGAGGATTATCAGATTAGCCATGATTTCATTGTAGAACAGAACAGATTTGATGGGCTGAATGGCCTACTTCTGCTCCACTTTTTCATGGTCTTATGGTCTGAGGTCAGAGGGTCAGTACTGAGGGAGTGCCACACTGTCAGAGGGTCAGTACTGAGGGAGTGCTGCACTGTCAGAGGGTCAGTACTGAGGGAGTGCCGCACTGTCAGAGGGTCAGTACTGAGGGAGTGTCGCACTGTCAGATGGTCAGTACTGAGGGAGTGCCGCACTATCAGAGGGTCAGTACTGAGGGAGTGCCGCACTGTCGGAGGGTCAGTACTGAGGGAGTGCCGCACTGTCGGAGGGTCAGTACTGAGGGAGTGCCACACTGTCAGAGGGTCAGTACTGAGGGAGTGCCGCACTGTCGGAGGGTCAGTACTGAGGGAGTGCCACACTGTCAGAGGGTCAGTACTGAGGGACTGCCACACTGTAAGAGGGTCAGTACTGAGGAAAGGTTACTCTGTCAGAGGTAAAAACAATGACTGCAGATGCTGGAAACCAGATTCTGGATTAGTGGTGCTGGAAGAGCACAGCAGTTCAGGCAGCATCCAAGTAGCTTCGAAATCGACGTTTCGGGCAAAAGCCCTTCATCAGGAATAAAGGCAGTGAGCCTGAAGCGTGGAGAGATAAGCTAGAGGAGGGTGGGGGTGGGGAGAGAGTAGCATAGAGTACAATGGGTGAGTGGGGGAGGGGATGAAGGTGATAGGTCAAGGAGGAGAGGGTGGAGTGGATAGGTGAAAAAGAAGATAGGCAGGTAGGACAAGTCCGGACAAGTTATGGGGACAGTTACTGAGCTGGAAGTTTAGAACTAGGGTGAGGTGGGGGAAGGGGAAATGAGGAAACTGTTGAAGTCCACACTGATGCCCTGGGATTGAAGTGTTCCGAGGCGGAAGATGAGGCGTTCTTCCTCCAGGCGTCAGTACTGAGGGAGTGCCGCACTGTCAGAGGGTCAGTACTGAGGGAGTGCCACACTGTCAGAGGGTCAGTACTGAGGGAGTGCTGCACTGTCAGAGGGTCAGTACTGAGGGAGTGTCGCACTGTCAGAGGGTCAGTACTGAGGAAAGGTTACTCTGTCAGAGGGTCAGTACTGAGGGAGTGCTGCACTGTCATAGGGTCAGTACTGAGGGAGTGCCACACTGTCAGAGGGTCAGTACTGAGGGAGTGCCACACTGTCAGAGGGTCAGTACTGAGGGAGTGTCGCACTGTCAGAGGGTCAGTACTGAGGGAGTGCTGTACTGTCAGAGGTTCAGTACTGAGGGAGTGCCGCACTGTCAGAGGGTCAGTACTAAGGGAGTGCCGCACTGTCAGAGGGTCAGTACTGAGGGAGTGTCGCACTGTCAGAGGTTCAGTACTGAGGGAGTGCCACACTGTCAGAGGGTCAGTACTGAGGGAGTGTCGCACTGTCAGAGGGTCAATACTGAGGGACTGCCGCACTGTCAGAGGGTCAGTACTGAGGAAAGGTTACTCTGTCAGAGGGTCAGTACTGAGGGAGTGTCGCACTGTCAGAGGGTCAGTACTGAGGGAGTGCTGTACTGTCAGAGGTTCAGTACTGAGGGAGTGCCGCACTGTCAGAGGGTCAGTACTAAGGGAGTGCCGCACTGTCAGAGGTTCAGTACTGAGGGAATGCCGCACTGTCAGAGGTTCAGTACTGAGAGAGTGCCACACTGTCAGAGGGTCAGTACCGAGGGAGTGTCGCACTGTCAGAGGGTCAATGCTAAGGGAGTGTCGCACTTTCTGAGGGTCAGTACTGATGGGGTGCCGGACAGTCTCAGATACCTTCTGGGTGGTTCCTGAAATCGAAACCCCCTTTTGGCCTTCTCATGTCAATCTCAGAGCCACTATTTGTTCACAATATTTATAACCTACAGTGGATTATCATCTGACCATCTCATTCCTGTTTGAATGCATTAGCTGTGCAAATCTGCTGGCAGGTATCAAACATTTTAACCATGATTGCAATATAAACATGGCTGCAAGGAGTGTGATGGGAAAAGGTACTCGACAAATGTAAGAGTTGTTTTTCTCGCTAACTAAATCTGTTTCGTTGACAAATAACAAACATGGAGAAGATTCCTTGATACTTTTGCACATTTCAATGCACACTCTAATCTCATTCTAAGTGCTGTGTTATTTTGACTTCAAATAGCAGCAGATGTCAACCGCAACAGAGGAGATCACAAAAATAAATGAGCTCATCTTAAGTCTACCATGCATTAAGTGGCAACTGGTAAAGTATTTGTTTCAGCCTTTAGAGAGTGTCAAAAAACCCAAAAGAGGAAGCTAATAACAGTTTGAAAAGTTATTTCAATCTCCAACTAGTTTCTCTGTTGCAAGCCTCACTGCCCCCCAGCAAACACTCCCAAGTCAGAGACAGCACAGGGTTAGATACAGAGTAAAGCTCTCTCTATACTGTCCCCATCAAACACTCCCAAGTCAGAGACAGCACAGGGTTAGATACAGAGTAAAGCTCCTCTACACTGTCCCCATCAAACACTCACAGGACAGGGACAGCACGGGGTTAGATACAGAGTAAAGATCCCTCTACACTGTCCCCATCAAACACTCACAGGACAGGGACAGCACGGGGTTAGATACAGAGTAAAGATCCTCTACACTGTCCCCATCAAACACTCCCAGGACAGGGACAGCACAGGGATAGGGACAGAGTAAAGCTCCCTCTACACTGTCACCATCAAACACTCCCAGGACAGGGACAGCATGGGGTTAGATACAGAGTAAAGTTCCCTCTACACTGTCACCATCAAACACTCCCAGGACAGGGACAGCACAGGGTTCGATACAGAGTAAAGCTCTCTCTACACTGTCACCATCAAACACTCCCAGGACAGGGACAGCATGGGGTTAGATACAGAGTAAAGTTCCCTCTACACTGTCCCCATCAAACACTCCCAGGACAGGGACAGCACGGGGTTCGATACAGAGTAAAGCTCCATCTACACTGTCACCATCAAACACTCCCATAATAGGGACAGCAGGGGGTTAGATACACAGTAAAGCTCACTCTACACTGTCCCCATCAAACACTCCCAGGACAGGGACAGCACGGGGTTCGATACAGAGTAAAGCTCCCTCTACACTGTCCCAGACATTCCCAGCTGATCTCTGAAAGCATCATCAATGATCTTGGGGTCCATGAATAAAATGGAAATGAAGTCTTATTCTTCGTCCTTAGCAACTGCAGGTGGATTTGAAGTGACTAAAATGTGGAGGTTATGCCGTGATTTTGAAGGCTCTTCCCCCACTGTGAAGCAGTATCTAATTGTGAAGTTTGGTTTGTCATCTGCAGTCCTGACTTTCTCCTTGTCCGTATTACCGTCCAGTTGGCCTTGATTCCCCTTCCCAATTGGCTGGAGGGCATCTTGATGTGGAACTGCAATCCTGTGTTGTCCAGTCTGGGTAATAACTACTAGTTTCCCTTCCCTGAATACCATGAGTCTATTATATATTCACAACATTCTAGTTACAGTTCCTGTTCTCAGCTCTTCACCTTGTTAAATGTATTTCATTATCACACCGTGCTTTGGTGGGATTTGAATTTATACCCTCTTGGCTTTGTAGCACATTGCCTTTACTGCCCTGTGACTACCCCATCACTGAATTCTGATGTTCGGTCCTTAACCCCAACAGAGCCACTGGCTTCAGATATGCAACCAGCTTGTGAAATTTAACTTGCAAACTGGTCAACACGTTCCGACTTGGTGAGAGAAGTGGCTACAAGTTAAACATTTCCTTCTACCGATTTCAGACAGCAAAGCAATGGTAAACAAGCACCATCGGCCATTTCATCAGTCTCTATCCACTCCCTGTCGAAGATAATTGAAGCTGTTAGCATTGAGTTGATTGGTTTATGAGCACAGGACAATTGCTCCCCTCCCACCTTCAATAAACACTAGCTGGCTCTTCCTGCCCAATGTGAGGCCTTTTATGTGCCAGACTCAAACAAAGAGCCTAATAATTGCCCAATTCAAACTTAATAGCTTATCAGATGGTTGACTTATTGAACTTTCGCAACTCTTCAAACCAACGCTAAGCCTCTCTGCTAACGTTTTCACGTTGTTGTGTTTGCACAGTCTTGGAGTAAGCAACCAGCCTCAGTAAATTATACAGCGACTACCTTTCCACAGAGATGAAAGAGCTGAATTATTTTTTCTGTGTGTGTGGTCAGATCTTCAGAGAGCGAAGGCATTTCGTGTTTTCTGGGTCTTCAGTGATCACTTGGAGATGACAGAACTACAATGCCAGGTGGTCCAGCTCTTTCAGGGCAGGCCCCACCCCCGAATCCAACTGAGGGGATATTAGTGGTGTACTGGTTATGTCACTAGACTACAAACAGAGAGGGGTGTCATTGGCTCAAAACCCACCCCGGATGCTGGCGCTATTCAAAAACAATGAAATGTTGTGGAATAGAAATGATACTCTCAGTGAGGATGACCATAAATCAATGGTTGGAATTATCCATCTGGGTCATTAATATCCTTTAAAGAGAGAAATCTGTGGATCTAAAGTGGTCTGGCCTCCATGTAACTCCAGGCCAGCAGTGACATGGCTGGCTCTCACCGACCTCTGTAATGACTGAAAAGCCATTCGGTTCAAGGACAAAACAAGGCCTCTACTCTTCCCAGTGTTGAAGACTGGCACATTCCAAGGTCCAGGACTTTGTGCCGTGGGACTTGGATCAGCTGCCATCAAGGTGCAATGGGGAAAGACCACTGTCGGGGGTCTTCCTGCCGAAGTTAAATGGGGATCCATTCAGCTATTGGACCCTCCCATTACCTCAATGCATATAAATATCACCTTGTACAGGTAAGAAATACCTTTTGTTTGTTTGTTGAATAAAGTCAAATCCCAATGTTTGTTTGTTTCTTCATATGCTCCTGTCCAGAACCGAGCTGTGTCAGTGACTGGGTATGTATATAAAGGTATTTTAATGAATAAATTATATTTTTGAAATTAAAAAATGTTATTTTCCTCTCCTTATGTATATTTAAAATATTCCTTTGGGTTTTCCGTTATTGGGTTTTCATGGGCGGCACGGTGGCACAGTGGTTAGCACTGCTGCCTCACAGCGCCAGAGACCTGGGTTCAATTCCCGCCTTAGGTGACTGACTGTGTGGAGTTTGCACATTCTCCCCGTGTCTGCGTGGGTTTCCTCCGGGTGCTCCGGTTTCCTCCCACAGTCCCAAGATGTGCAGGTTAGGTGAATTGGCCATGCTAAATTGCCTGTAGTGTTAGGTAAGGGGTAAATGTAGGGGTATGGGTGGGTTGCGCTTTGGTGGGTAGGTGTGAACTTGTTGGGCCGAAGGGCCTGTTTCCATACTGTAGGTAATCTAATCACCCACCTGAGCTTTTAGAGTAATAGAGATGTACAGCACAGAAACAGACCCTTTGGTCCAACCCATCCATGCCGACCAGATATCCTAACCTAATCGTTTGCCAGCACTTGGCCCTCTAAACCCTTCCTATTCATATACCCATCCAGATGCCTTTTAAATGTCGTAATTGTACCAGACTCCACCACTTCCTCTGGCAGCTCATTCCATCCACGCACCACCTTCTGTGTGAAAAAGAACAAAGAAGTGATTGCTGGGCCCCGTGCTGAGATATTTAGAGTATGGAACATAGAACAATATAGCGCAGAAGAAGGCCATTTGGCCTTGATGTTGCGCCGACCTGTGGACTATTCTCAGCTCGTCCCCCTACACTATCCCATCATCATCCATGAGCTTATCTAAGGATTGTTTAAATCTCCCTAATGTGGCTGAGTTGACTACATTGGCAGGTAGGGAATTCCACACCCTTACCACTCTCTGCGTAAAGAACCTGCCTCTGACATCTGTCTTAAATCTATCACCCCTCAATTTGTAGCTATGCTTTCTCGTACAGGCTGACATCATCATCCTAGGAAAAAGACTTTCACTGTCTACCCTATCTAATCCTCTGATCATCTTGTATGTCTCTATCAAATCCCCCCTCAGCCTTCTTCTTTCCAATGAGAACAGACCCAAGTCCCTCAGCCTTTCCTCATAAGACCTTCCCTCCAGACCAGGCAACATCCTGGTAAATCTACTCTGCACCTTCTTCAATGCTTCCACATCCTTCCTGTAATGGGGCAACCAGGACTGTACACAATATTCCAAGTGTGGCCGCACTAGTGTTTTGTACATTTGCAGCATGATATTGCAGCTCCGGAACTCAATCCCTCTACCAATGAAACCTAACACACCGTATGCCTTCTTAACAGCACTATCAACCTGGGTGGCAACTTTCAGGGATCTATGTACATGGACTCCAAGACTTGTCTGCACATCCACACTACCAAGAATCTTTCCATTGATCCAGCACTCTGCCTTCCTGTTATTCTTCCCAAAGTGCATCACCTCACATTTAGCTGCATTGAACTCCATTTGCCACCTCTCAGCCCAATTCTGCAGTTTATTTGTTTCATCAATAGTCACAGGTAAGGTGCCAGAGATTGGAGGTTGGCTAACGTGGTGCCACTGTTTAAGAAGGGTGGTAAGGAAAAGCCAGGGAATGATAGCCAGTGAGCCTGACTTTGGTGGTGGGCAAGTTGTTGGAGGGAATCCTATGGGACAGCATTTTCATGTATTTGGAAAGGCAAGGACTGATTCGGGATAGTCAACGTGGCTCTGTGGGTGGGAAGTCATGTCACATGAACTTGATTGAGTTGTTTGAAAAAGTAACAAAGAGGATTGATGAGGGCAGAGCATTAGATGTGATCTGCATGGACTTTAGTAAGGCATTCGGCAAGGTTTCCCATGGGAGACTGGTTAGCAAGGTTAGATCTCGTGGAATACAGGGAGAACTAGCCATTTGGATACAGAACTGGCTCAAAGGTAGTGTGCAAGTGTATTGCACAAACCTAGATTGCTGTTAGGTCTTCAATCACTTAGAATAAGGATGCTGGTTTCGATTGATTAATGTATAATGTATAATGTCAAGTCACAGTCCTGAGATGACTTCAGATTTTATTTAAAAAATGTTACATCTCAGCTCAGACAATGCATTAAAGGTGTAAGGTTAGAGTCTGGCTGTATTCCAACCTTGAGTCAGACTGGTTCTGTTTCCAAAGTAGGAATTTATAAAATGTTACTGGACGCAGTCGGAGAGGTCATGAGGTCTCCAGGGAGCAGCGGAGCCTATTGGGATACATGAGTATAGGGTTTAAATTTCTTTTAGTTCTGGTTTTTCTTCAGTTCCTGGGCGCAGTCGGAGAGGTCACAAGGTCACATATTTTGGTGGTTGCTTTTCCCGAAATACTACTCGGGTAGTGTCTCCCACCCATCCTCCTCCGCTAACCAAAATAAATGTTCCGTGCGTCGGTTGGCAAGGTGACAAAGTATTTTTCATTCATTTTTTTTTCTGGCAGTCTATCTGGGAATTTAGAATATTGGGAATGGAGGTGAGGGCAGTTGAATGTTCCTCCTGCAGTATGTGGGAGATAAAGGTCACCTTTAGTGTCTCTGCTGACTTCATTTGTGGGAAGTGTACCCCACTCCATCTCCTCAAGAACCGTGTTTAGGGAACTGGAGCTGGAGGAACTTCAGATCATTTGGGAGGCAGTGGAGGTTATCGAGAGGAGTTAAAGGGAGGTAGTTACTCCACAGCCATGTGAAGAAGGTGGTTGGGTTACCGTTTTGGATACTGTTGGGGGGGAGAAACGACTTACCAGGAATAAGCAATGGGGCACAGGACTCTGGCGCAGAGTCTGTCCCTGTTGCTCAGAGGGGAAGGGGGAAGTGGAGCAGAGCACTAGTCATTGGGGACTTCATAGTTAGCAGGACAGATAGGAGATTCTGTGGGAACGAGAGAGACTCACGGTTGGTGTGCTGCGTCCCAGGTGCCAGGGTTCATGATGTCTCTGATTGTGTTTTCAAGATCCTTGAGGGGGAGGGGGAGCAGCCCCAAGTTGCAGTCCACATAGGCACCAACGACATGGGTAGGAAGAAAGGTGGTGAATCTAAGGCAGAAATTCAGGATGTTAAGGTGGAAGCTTAGAGCTAGAACAAACAGAGTTGTTATCTCTGGTTTGTTGCCCGTGCCACGTGCTAGTGAATCAAGGAACAGGTAAAGAGTGGAGCTGAAGACATGGCTGCAGGGATGGTGCAGGAGGGAGGGTTTTGGATTCTTGGATAATTGGAACTCTTTCTGGGGTCGGTGGGACTTCTACAAACAGGATGGTCTTCACCTGAACCTGAGGTGTACCAATATCCTGGGGATGGCGGAATTTGCTCTTTGGTTTTGGGGGGGCGCGTTTCAACTAATGCAGCAGGGGGATGGGAACCTGAATTGTACTTCCAGTGTACAGGAGGCTGAGGGTAGTGAGCTCAGGGATAGGTTTACAAGGTCGTGAGAGGTCACCGGCAGTCAGGGTGTTGGTTTGAAATGTGTGTCCTCCAACGCCAGGAGCATCCGGAGTAAGGTGGGTGAACTTGCAGCATGGGTTGGTACCTGGGATTTCGATGTTGTGGCCACTTCAGAGACATGGCTGGAGGAGGGACAGGAATGGTTGTTGCATATTCCAGGATTTAAATGTTTCAGCAAGAACAGAGAAGATGGTAAAAGAGGCGGGGTTGTGGCATTGTTAATCAAGGGTAGCATTACAGCAGCTGAGATAATGTTTGAGGACTCACCCACTGACTTAGTCTGGGCTGAGGTTAGAAACAGGAAAGGAGAGGTCACCCTGTTGGGGGTTTTCTATAGGCCTCCGAATTGTTCCAGGGATGAAGAGGAAAGGATAGCAAAGATGATTCTCAATAGGAGCGAGAGTGACAGGATAGTTGTCATGGGGGACATTAACTTCCCCAATATTGACTGGGAGTGCAATAGTTCAAGTAGATTTGATGGGTCATTTTTTTGTCCAATGTGTACAGTAGGATTTTCTGACACAATATGTAGACAGGCCAACAAGAGGCGATGCCACATTAGATTAGGTACTGTGCAATGAACCTGGCCAGGTGTTAGATTTGGAGATAGATGAGCAGTAAGGCGATAATGACCGTAATTTGGTTATGTTTACAATAGCAATGAGCAGGGATAGGTTTATACTGCAGGGAAAGAGGTATAAAAGGGGGGAAGGGCAATTATCATGCAATTAGGCAAGATTGAGGATGCATAGGATGAGGAAGGAAACTGCAGGCTATTTTCACACTTGAAATGTGGAGCTTATTCAAGGAACAGCTACTGCAGATCTTAATAAGTATATACCAATCAAGCAGGGAGGTAGTTGTTGAGAGGGGGAGCCATGGTTCGCTAAAGAAGTTGAAACTCTTGTCAAGAGGAAAATCGAAAGATCTAAAGAGAAGGCTAAAATGAGCCAGGAGAGAACATGAGAAGTTGTTGGCAAATAGGATCAAGGAAAACCTGAAGGCTTTCTATAGGTATATCAGGAATAAAAGAAATACTAGAGTAAGATTGGGCCCAATCAAAGGTAGTGGAAAGTTGTGTGTAGAATCTGAGGACATTGGGAAAGTGTTTAATGAATACTTTTCATCAGTATTCACACTGGAGAAGGGCAATGTCAGTGAGAATATGGAGATACGGGCTACTGGATTAGATGGGATTGAGGTTGACAAAGAGGAGGTTTTAGCAACTTTGGAAAATCTGAAAATAGGTAAGATCCCTGGGCCGGATGGGACTTATCCTCGGATTCTCTGGGAAGCCAGGGAGGAGATTGCAGAGCCTTTGGCTTCGATCTATATGTCATCATTGTCAACAGGAGTAGTGCCGGAATAATGGAGGATAGGAAATGTTGTTCCCTTGTTTAAGAACGGGAGTCGGGACAACCCTGTAATTATAGGTCAGTGATCCTTTCTTTGGTTGGGGGTAAGGTGATAAGAGATAGGATTTATAATCATCTGGAAAGGAATAATTTGATTAGGGATAGTCAACGTGGTTTTGCGAAGGGTAGGTCATGCCTCCCATTATTGAATTCTTCGAGAAGGTGACAAAGCTGGTGGATGAGGGTAAGGTGGTTAATGTGGTGTATATGGCCTTCAGTAAGGCATTTGATAAGGTTCTATACGGTAAGCTATTGCACAAAATAAGGAGTTTCGGGATTGAATGTGATTTAGTGGGTTGGATCAGAAATTGGCTAGCTGAAAGAAGACAGAGGGTGGTGGTTGCTGGGAAATGTTCATCCTGAAGCTCAGTTACCCGTGGTGTGCCGCAAAGATCTGATTTGGGGCCACTGCTGTTTGTCATTTTTATAAATGATCTGGAGGTGGGGGTAGAAGAATGGGTTAGTAATTTTGCAGATGGTGCTATAGTAGGCACAGTTGTGGATAGTGCCGAAAGATGTTGTGAGTTACAGAGGGACATGGATAAGATGCAGAGCTGAGCTGAGAAGTGGCAAATGGAGTTTAATGTTGAAACGTGTGAGGTAGTTCATTTCAGAAGAAGTAACTAGAATACAGAGTACTGGGCTAATGGTAAAATTCTTGGCAATGTTGATGAACAGAGAGATCTCGGTGTTCAGGTGCATAAATGCCACCCAGGTTGATAGGGTAGTTAAGAAGGCATATGGTATGTTGGCACTTATTGGTCGGGGGATTGAGTTTTGGAGGCACGAGATCATGCTTCAGCTGTACAAGATACTGGTGCAGCCGCATCTGGAGTATTGCTTGCAGTTCTGGTCACTGCATTATAGGAAGCTTTGGAAGGGGTTCAGAGGAGATTTACTAGGATGTTGCCTGGTATGGAACAAAGGTCTTACGAGGAAAGGCCGAGAGACTTGAGGCTATTTTCACTGGAGAGAAAAAGGTTGAGAGGTGACTTAGATGTATAAGATAATCAGAGGGTTAGATAGGGTGGACAGTGAGAGGCTTTTTCCTTGGATGATGAAGGCTAACACCAGGGGGCATAACTTTAAATAGATTTAGGACAGATGTCAGAGGTAGTTTCTTTATTCAGAGAGTAGTCGGGGTGTGGAACAAGGTAAAAACAATGACTGCAGATGCTGAAAACCAAATACTGGATTAGTGGTGCTGGGGTGTGGAACAGCCTGCCTGCAACAGTAGTAGACTCACTGACGTTAAGGGTATTTAAATGGGGATTCGACGTGCATATGGACAATAATGGAACAGTGTAGGTTAGATGGGCATCAGATTAATTTCGTGGGTCGGTGCAACATCAAGGGCCGAAGGGCCTGTACTGCACTGTAATGGTCTATGTTCTATGTTACATGGACTGACTGCATCCAGATTGTGTGTTTTTGAGCAAAATAGAATATGTCTGCAAATGCAAGATCGCCCCACAGAGATATGTATGTCTGCGTACATGTGAAGGAGAGAGATAGAGATTGTGTGTGTGTGTGTGGATGAGGGAGAGAGCATTTACGCAGGAGTGTGATGGAATATATACATATGAGAGGGTGTGCACATGAGTGTGAATATGGGTTTGGGGGTCTGTGTGTGTGCTTGACGGAGAGTGTGTGTACGAGAGAAGGCCTATGTGAGTGTGATCATGTGTAAGAGTGTGTGTATGTGTGAGAGTGTTTATTGTGGTGGGCTCACCTGTAGTGTGACACAAATCCAAGGTCCCGATTGAGGCCATCCTCATGGATACCAAACTTGGCTATAAGCCTCCACTTGGAGGACGGTGACCTGAAGACACGAGGCTGAATGTCCCTGACCACTGAAGTGTTCCCCGACTGGAAGGGAACATTCCTGTCCGGTGATTGTTGCACAGTGTCCAGACATGTGCTGTCATAGTATCTGTTTGGTCTCAGCAATGTACCATTCCTCGGGGCATCCTTGCCTGCAGCATCATCTCTTCACTTCCTCCTTGAATATCTTCCAACATTCTGAAACAGTTTTAACTGCAAGTCACATCTTAGGAGTAAATTTAGCCTTTTCCCAGTTCAGAATTGTGTTCCCATCCTTATTCATTCACCTAACTATTTCAAGTGTACCTGAGTTATGATCACTATCCTTGACATGCTCCCCCCTAAAGGGCCTTCAAGGGACAATACTCATTTCCCAAAATTAGACAGCGGACTACCCCCTTCTTTAATGGGCTTCAGTCCTATTGGCTAAAAGTCTCCTGGATGGAGTTGAATAATTTTGTTCCCACTCTACCCTGCACACTAAAACTATTCAAGTTAATATTTGGTAGTTAAAATAATAGTTATTTTAATGCTTCTCTGAATTTTGGCTAGTTATTTGATCCTCTGTCTGTCCCTCTTGAGTTCCAGCCCCGAACTGTCTGCTGCTAACTTGAATCACATCCTTCCTGCTCTTCACCTTCCTTTGTAAACCTCTACTCCCTAAAATATCAATCCTAACTACTCCCCTGGAAACCTCTAGTCCCTAACTCTAACTCTTTTAGCCTCTCTCAGAAGAGGTTTGTTCTTATGAAGGAAGATTAAGACAGAGGTACTGAGCAATATGCTCCAAAGCCAAGAAAGTAAACAGCTTGTGAAGCCTTCAGTTGTTTTTTAAGGTGGGAACAATAGGAGCAGCCTGAATGGGTGCAGACAAGCTCCCACAGAGCCAGGATTTTTAGTTTTAGCTTTCAGTAGCAGTTGCTAGAGTCTTGAATCTGGATGTGGAAGTTTTATTCCTTTCTCTGTTCCAGCTAAAAGCTGGGGTTTTCTTCCTGCTGATGGAATTGCACGTGAGACAATCTATTTTACTGAATTTACGTTTGCAAAGGGTGTGTTTGTGGGCTGTTACCATATTGGAACAGTTCATTTGTAGGAGTTAAGATTAAGCCAAATCTTTTCTTTTATTTTGTTTTGTCCGTATTTTAAGTGAGAATATATAAATAAAGTGAGAATAAAGTTCAATATGGCTCTGAGATGTGGACTGCCTGCAGCAGACACCTCAAGGCAGTGGAGCTGTCCTGCCAATGCTGCCTGTGCAAGATCCTGCAAATCCACTGGGAAGACAGACACACCAATGCCAGTGACCTCGGCCAGGCCAACATCCCTAGCATCTGACTCCCACTTGATCAGCTATGATTGACTGGGCATGTCATCGGCATGAGACTCCCCAAGCAGGAGCTCCACTGTCAGTTTCAAAATGGCAGGTGATCCTCAGATGGACAGAGCAAACACATCAGTGAAACCCTCAAGGCCTCACTGGGGAAGTGCAGCATTCCCACAGAACCTGGGAGTCACTGACCCAAGTGGAGGAGGAGGGTTCGGGAAGGCATCGAGCACCTGGAGGCTTGCTGTTGGGGACAAATGGAAGCCAGGGGAAAACAGCAAATGGAGCAAACAGCGAAACAACTCACCAGAATGAAGGACCCAATACCCAGCATGAGCAAAACCAACGTAGTGTACAAAATCCCATGCAAGGACTGCACAAAACACTACATAGGACAAACAGGAAGACAGCTAACGGTCCGCATCCATGAACACCAACTAGCCACGAAACAACACAACAGCTATCCTTAGTAGCCACACACACAGATGACAAGCAACATGAATTCGACTGGGACAACACTACTATTGTAGGACAAGCCAAACAGAGAACAGCCAGGGAATTCCTAGAGGCATGGCACTCATCCACAGATTCTATCAACAAACACATCAACGTGGACCCAATATACCGGCCACTGCAACGGACAGCTGGAACTGACAACCGGAAGCGGCAGAGACAAACCACTATAAATGCCAGAGGAAAGATCACAGAAGCGCTTCACAGGAGGCTCCCAAGCACTGAGGATGTCACCTAGACAGGGGACGAAACGTCTGCAACACAAATTCCCAGCTCAGCAAACAGAACCACAACAACGAGCACCCGAGCTACAAATCTTCTCACAAACTTTGGAGCACATTGCTTCACCAATACCCCACTTCGCCCCTTCCCACGATCACCACCTGTCCCAGGTGTCATAGACCCTGAAGTAGCCATATTGGTCTTTACCATCACCTATGGACTCACCCTGAGAGTGGGAGAGAGTCCTCCTCACCTGCAAGGGATCGCCAATGATAATGCTGAATAAAATGTGTTTGTTTCAAGCCCAGTACCCTGACAAATCAAATTGCATCCAGAACACAATGTCTTACACTTACCTTTTAAAATAAGAAAAGGTTAGGGCCTAGATTATCTTCTTAATATATTTTGAGTGGGTTTGGTCTGGTCCATAAACACACGTAAAGTGAAGGTGGTGTGAAATACAAGGAATTTTCAATGTACTGTTTGTGACAGATTGGAACTCATACCTTGATCTTTGTGTTTGACTCTCAAAATGTCCTCTGGGAAATTAGGGAGGGGCAATAAATGTTGGCTTAGTCATCGAAGTCCATAGTCTTTGAATTCCGCCCATCAAGCCTGGCCCATCATTCAATGAGATCTGATCTAAATAATCCTCAACTTCACTTTCTTGCCTTATTCCCCATAACCTTTGACTTCCCTCTGTATTAAAAATCTGTCTGAGCCTTGAATATACTGAATGACCGCCCCTCCACAGCCCGCTGTGGTAAAGAATTCCAGATTTACTCCCCTCTGAGACAAGAAATTCCTTCTCATCTCTGACTTAAAAAAGCGACCCGTCTCACCCAAGGGGAAACATCCTTTCCGTAACTACCCTGTTAACATAGAACATAGAACATAGAACATAGAAGAATACAGCGCAGTACAGGCCCTTCAGCCCTCGATGTTGCGCCGATCAAAGCCCACCTAACCTACACTAACCCACTATCCTCCATATACCTATCCAATGCCCGCTTAAATACCCATAAAGAGGGAGAGTCCACTACTGCTACTGGCAGGGCATTCCATGAACTTACAACTCGCTGAGTGAAGAACCTACCCCTAACATCTGTCCTATATCTACCCCCCCTTAATTTAAAGCTATGCCCCCTTGTAATAGCTGACTCCATACGTGGAAAAAGGTTCTCACTGTCAACCCTATCTAACCCCCTAATCATCTTGTACACCTCTATCAAATCACCCCTAAACCTTCTTTTCTCCAATGAAAACAACCCCAAGTGCCTCAGCCTTTCCTCATAGGATTTTCCTACCATACCAGGCAACATCCTGGTAAACTTCCTCTGCACCCGTTCCAGTGCCTCCACATCCTTCCTATAGTATGGCGACCAAAACTGCACACAATATTCCAGATGCGGCCGCACCAGAGTCTTATACAACTGCAGCATGACCTCAGGACTCCGGAACTCAATTCCTCTACCAATAAAAGCCAGTACGCCATATGCCTTCTTCACTGCACTATTTACCTGGGTGGCAACTTTCAGAGATCTGTGTACATGGACACCAAGATCCCTCTGCTCTTCCACACTACCAAGTAGTCTACTATTAGCCCAGTAATCCATCTTTTTATTACTCTTACCAAAGTGAATCACTTCACACTTAGCTACATTGAACTCCATTTGCCACCTTTCTGCCCAGCTCTGCAGCTTCTCTATATCCCGCTGTAACCTGCCACATCCTTCCTCACTGTCTACAACTCCTCCGACTTTCGTATCATCCGCAAACTTGCTCACCCAACCGTCTAACCCTTCCTCCAGGTCATTTATAAAAATGACAAACAGCAATGGTCCCAAAACAGATCCTTGCGGAACACCGCTAGTGACGGCACTCCAAGATGAACCTTTGCCATCAACTACTACCCTCTGTCTTCTTCCAGAGAGCCAATTCCTAATCCAAACCTCCAACTCACCCTCAATGCCATATCTCTGTATTTTCTGCAGTAGCCTACCATGGGGGACCTTATCAAATGCCTTACTAAAATCCATATATACCACATCTACCGCTTTCCCCTCATCTACCTCCTTAGTCACCTTCTCAAAGAATTCAATAAGGTTTGTGAGGCACGACCTGCCCTTCACAAAACCATGCTGACTATCCTTGATCACATCATTCTTATCCAGATGTGCACAAATCCTATCCCTTACAATTCTCTCTAAGACTTTGCCCACAACAGAAGTGAGACTCACTGGCCTATAGTTACTAGGATTATCCCTACTCCCCTTCTTGAACAAGGGAACCACGTTTGCTAGCCTCCAGTCCTCTGGCACTACTCCTGTCGACAAAGAGGACACAAAAATCAAGGCCAATGGCTCTGCAATCTCCTCCCTTGCTTCCCAGAGAATCCTAGGATAAATGCCATCAGGCCCAGGGGACTTATCTATTTTCACCCTTGCCAGAATTTCCAACACCTCTTCTCTACATATCTCAAAGCCATCCATTCTACTTATTCGTGCCTCAGTATTCATATAGACAACAATGTCCTGTTCCTGAGTGAATACTGACGAAAAGTATTCATTCAGCGCCTCCCCAATCTCTTCAGCCTCCACACGCAACTTCCCATTACTATCCTTGATTGGACCTATTCCTTCCCTAGTCATTCTTTTATTCCTAACATACCTATAGAAAGCCTTCGGGTTTTCCCTAATCCTACCAACTGAGGACCGTTCATGTCCCCTCCTTGCTGCTCTTAGCTCTCTCTTCAGGTCCTTCCGGGCTACCTTATAACTCTCAATTGCCCCTATTGAACCTTCACGCCTCATCTTTACAAAGGCCGCCCTCTTCCATTTAACAAGGGATTCCAACTCCTTATTAAACCACGGCTCCCTCACACGACCCTTTCCTCCCTGCCTGATAGGTACGTACTTATCAAGGACACTCAATAGTTGCTCCTTGAACAAGTTCCACATATCAATTACGCTCTTGCCTTGGAATCTACTTTTCCAATCCACACATCCTAAGTCATGCCTCAACGCGTCATAATTTCCCTGCCCCCAGCTATAACTCTTGCCCTGTAGTACACACTTATCCCTCTCCATCACTAGAGTAAAAATCACCGAATTGTGGTCACTGTCCCCAAAGTGCTCACCTACCTCTAGTTCTAATACCTGGCCTGGTTCGTTACACAGAACCAAATCCAGTATGGCCTCACCTCTTGTTGGCTTATCTACATATTGTGTCAGGAAACTCTCCTGCACACATTGCACAAACACTGACCCATCTAACGAACTTGAGCTATAGCTTTCCCAATCAATATCAGGAAAGTTAAAGTCTCCCATAACAATCACCCTATTACTGTCACTCTTCTCCTGAATCATCTTCGCAATCCTTTCTTCAACGATTCTAGGACTATTAGGAGGCCTGTAAAAGACTCCTAACAGGGTGACCTCACCTCTCCTATTCCTAACCTCAACCCAAACTACCTCAGATGGCAAATCTTCGTCCATCTTCCTTTCAACCGCTGTAATACTATCTTTGACAAGCAAAGCCACACCCCCCCCTCTTTTGCCCCCACCTCTAACCCTACTAAAACATTTAAACCCTGGAACCTGCAACAGCCAATCCTGTCCCTGATCTAGCCACGTCTCCGTAATAGCCACAACATCGAAGTCCCAGGTACCAACCCACGCTGCGAGTTCACCTACCTTATTTCGTATACTTCTGGCATTAAAGTATACACACTTCAAGCCACTCTTCTGTTTACAGGCACCCTCCTTTAAGATTGATGCCATATTCCTAACCTCCCTACACTCCAGGTCCTGCACCCTAAAGCTACAGTCTGGGTTCCCATGCCCCTGCAGAGTTAGTTTAAACCCCCCCCAAGAGCACTAGCAAACCTCCCCCCAAGGATACTGGTGCCCCTCAGGTTCAGGTGCAGACCATACTGTTTATAGAAGTCCCACCTTCCCCAGAAAGAACCCCAGTTATCCAAGTACCGAAATCCCTCCCTCCTGCACCATCCCTGTAGCCACGCATTTAACTCTTCTCTCTCCCTATTCCTCGACTCTCTATCACGTGGCACGGGTAACAAACCAGAGACAACAACTCTGTTCGTTCTAACTCTGAGCTTCCAACCTAGCTCCCTAAAAGCCTGTCTAACATCCTCAGCACTCCTCCTACCTATGTCATTGGTGCCAATATGGACCACGACTTCAGGCTGCTCCCCCTCCCCCTTAAGGACCCGGAAAACACGATCAGAGACATCACGTACCCTTGCACCTGGGAGGCAACATACCAAACGTGAGTCTCTCTCGTTCCCACAAAACCGCCTATCTGTGCCCCGAACTATCGAGTCCCCAATTATTATTGCTCTGCTCTTCTCCACCCTTCCCTTCTGAGTAGCGGGGACAGGCTCCGTGCCAGAGGCCTGAGCCCCATTACTTACCCCTGGTAAGTCGTCCCCCCCACAAGTATCCAAAATGGTATACTTGTTCTTGAGGGGAACGACCGCAGGGGGTCCCTGCACTGGCTGCTTCCTCCCAGTCCCCCTCACTGTCACCCATCTATCTGCCATCTTTGGAGTTACTACTTCCCTATAGCTCCGATCTATGACCCCCTCTGCCTCCCGAATGATCCGAAGTTCATCCAACTCCAGCTCCAGTTCCCTAACACGGTCTTGGAGGAGCTGGAGATGGGTGCACTTCCTGCAAGTGTAATCAGCAGGGACGTCCATGGCATCCCTCACCTCATACATGTTGCAGGAGGAACATTGCACTGCCTTCACTGCCATCCCTCTAAAGCTAACCTTTATTTTAAACAAAAAAACTGGGTCTAAAGAATACAACAAGCAAAATTCGGCACTTACCTCCTTACCACAACGGATCTTATTATTAGGTTAGAGGAGGAGGGCGGGTGCCTCGGGTTCTTCAGCTGCGCGCTTTGTCCTCTAATAACCTTTTATGTTTAAATAACATTGCCTCTTATTCTGCTAAACTTCTGTGAGTACAGGCACAATCTATTCAGTCATTCCTCATCAGCTGAGTGAGCCTTCTCTCGATAAAAACAAGGACTGCAGATGCTGGAAACCGCATTCTGGATTAGAGTGGTGCTGGAAAAGCACAGCAGGTCAGGCAGCATCCGAGGAGCAGGGAAATTGACGTTTCAGGCAAAAGCCCTTCATCAGGAAACTTCTCTAGTCTGCCCCCAATGCCAGTATCTCTTTCCTTAGATAAGGGGCCCAAAACTGCCCACAATATTCCAACAGTGGTCTGACCTGTGCCTTATATAGTTTTAGCCCATTCCCTTTGAAATAAATGCCAATTTGCCTTCCCTATTACACACTGAATTTGAATTTGTGTGATACAAAAACTCCCCAAATTCATCTGTAGCTTTCTACAGTCTTGCTCCATTTATATAATATTCAGCTCATCTCGTCTTCCAGCCAGACTGCATAACCTCACATTTCACCACAGTGTTCTGTCTGCCTAAGTATTTGCGCACTCACATAACCTGTTTGGATCCCTCTGTGGATTCATTGTGTCATCCTCACCACTAAGCTTCCCATCATCTATTTTCGTATCATCTGCAAATTTAGCTATTGTACATTCAATTCTCTTCTTTTTAAATAAATCGGCTACATTGGCAGTTTTTCAATTCTCTGGGACTTTTCCACAGGCAAGAATTCCTGGAAGGTTATGACCAATACATCCATTATCTCAGTAGTTACTTTCTTTAATATCCTGGCCTAAATCCCATCAGGTCCAGGGGTCCTATTGACCTTTAGTCCCGTCAGCTTCCTGAGCACCTTTCATCTATCTTCTCTCCTCCTTTTGCCCCTTGAATGTTGAGTAATTTGGGGATAACATTTGTGTCTTCTCTGTGAAGACTGATGCAAAGTATTTATTCAACTCCTCTGCCAGTTCCTGTTTCCCCATTATTATTCCCACAGTCTCATTTTCTTTGGATTTTCACTTCCTTTTTAAATATTGAAAGAAACTCATAGAGGTTTACAAAATTATGAGGGGCATGGATAGGATAAATAGACAAAGTCTTTTCCCTGGGGTCAGGGAGTCCAGAACTAGAGGGCATAGGTTTAGGGTGAGAGGGAAAAGATATAAAAGGGACCTAAGGGGCAACTTTTTTTACACAGAGGGTGGTACGTGTATGGAATGAGCTGCCAGAGGAAGTGGTGGAGGCTGGTACAATTGCAACATTTAAAAGGCATTTGGATGGGTATATGAATAGGAAGGGTTTGGAGGGATATGGGCTGGGTGCTAGTAGGTGGGACTAGATTGATTTGGGATATCTGGTCAGCATGGACGGGTTGGACCAAAGGGTCTGTTTCCATGCTGTACATCTCTATGATACTATGACTGTATTATTTGCCTTGATATTATTTGCAAGATTTGCAAGGTTGATTTTCTCTCTCTTTATATTATTTTTGTATCTTTATGATTATCTATATCATTAAAAAGGGGGCCAGCCAATTTAATTTCCCCTTCCCTTTTGGTCCAATTTGGTTACAGGTTCATGAGCAAGAATTTTTCTTGAGTGCTGTGAGGTCACCAGCCTGAGCAATGAAAATGTTTCTCCTCAACTCCTCTCTCATCCTTTTAGTAATTATTTTAACTCAATCCCCAGCATAACTTCTCCCCCCTCAACTGTACCCCTCCCCAACCCTTGCTCATAAACACGAATCCCAGTGGCTCAGTGGTTAGCACTTCTGCCTCACAACACTAAGGTTTGATTCCAGCCTCGGGTAACTGTTTGTGTGGAATTTGCATGTCCTCCCTGTGTCTGCGTGCAGGTTTCCTCTCACAGTCCAAGGACTTGCAGGTTAGGTGGGTTGGCCATGGGTAATGCAGGGATAGGGTAGGGGGATGGGTCTGGGCGGGATGCTCTTTACAGTGGCTGTGTGGAATCGCTGGGCCGAATGGCCTGCTTCCACACTGTAGGGATTCTGTGATACCCTACAGTGGGCCCCTTGTAATTTTATGAATCTTTATGCTGCTCCAACTCCAACCTATTCAACCTTTCCCAGAAATTAAAATCTGTGCAAATTTTTCTATCTTCTCACTCATGGTCACTACCTTCCTCCGATTGCTCAGTCATGAACTGTATTCAAGACTCAGGACAGGAGGGTTTTGGGCTCAGGAATTGGCGAAGGGTCGAATGTGTGGGCACGCCAACTTGGAGATCAGCTGCAGTCCTTTTCGATGTTGGAAGTGTCTGAATGAGCTGAATGGTCCACTCCGGCTCTTGTTGGTTATGTACAGCTGTTTGCAGCTCTCTGCAAATTCACTGCTGGCTTGCTCTCTTAACATATCGCATTGCAGGGTAACTGATTGTGTGAAGCTCGATGCTATATCCTGACAAGGTGCTAATGCGATTATTTCACAGATGCTCAGAACTGACGCTAGCCTATCTGATGAGAATGCATTGACCTATAAGGTGAAAACTATTTCCTTATTCTCAGACTGGGCCTACTTTGCGCCTGTAGCAACTTCAGCTCGAAGTTCATTATCCAAGGCAGCCGCTCCACGAGCTTTCACTCAACGCTCTCAACAGGAATGAGGCACACCATCAGTCTCCCATAAGCCAAGTCAGGCAAAAACTCTCCAGGTCAATGTGAGGCTGTGTTCAGCCATCATCCATTGTGCTTGCTAACTTGCACTGGTTCAAACAAAACCTCCAATTTAAAACTCTCATCCCTGTGTTTAAATCAGGTGAAGGATTCAACTCTCTCTCTCTTTTTCTCTCCCTCTCTTTCTCTCCATGGAGAGGGACAATATAGGCTGTATTCCTTGGAGCTGAGAGGGCTGAGTGGGGACTGGCTGGGGTGTGCAATGGTCTGCAATACACAAGTGGAGCAGAAAGGAAGACTTCACTCGAGGGGTTAGTGCCAAGAGAGGGTGATGGCCTTGTAGTATTAGCACTAGTGGGTTAATCCAGAGACTCAGTTAATGTTCTGGGGATGTGGGTTCAAATCCCACGGTGGCAGATGGTGGAATTTGAATTCAATAAAGCAAATCTGGGATTAAGGACTTAATGACAACCAATTGTTGGAAAGCCCCATCTGGTTCACTGATGCTGCAGAGGGAAGGAAACTGCCCTCCTTACCTGGTCTGGCCTACACCTGACTCCAGACCCACAGAATGTGGTTGGTCCTTTTCTGCCATCTGGGCAATTAGGGATGGGCCATAAATGCTAAAGAGAAACATCCGACACAGAGGGTGGTGGGTGTCTGGAATTCACTGCCTGAGTTAGTGGTTGAGGCGGAGACACTACACTCCCTGTGAGATACCTGGATCTGCACCTTACATGCTGTAAACTGCAGGGTTAAGGGCCACGGAATTAGAAAGGGAATCTGGGTGTCTTTGGGTTAGCATGGATAAGATGGGCTGAGGGGCCCCTTGTGTGCTGTATTATTTCTATGGTTTAACTGGAATAACCGTATAAGTACCTGGCAGGAGAGAGACTATGACGTTGAAGGTGGTTCTCCCAGGACTAAACTACCCCATCACACTTTGGGTGTGCCCATGATGTCCCCAAGTACAGGATACTTGACTGCAAAACTTGTGATAGTGGAGACTGCAATCTCCCTCTACGCTGATTTACAAACTGTAAACACAGTGGCTACAAGAGCAGGTCAGAGGCTAGGAATGCTGTAGTGAGTAACTCACCTCCTGACTCCCCAAAGCCTGTCCACCAAGACACAAGGCAGGAATACTCCCCACTTGCCTGGATGGAGGCAGCTCCAAAAGCACTCGAGAAGCTCAACACCATCCAGGACAAAGCAGCCCATAACCCACAGGCATCTACTTCTCCATGTAAACCACTTCCATCTGGAAGGACAAGGGCAGCAGACACGTGGGAACACCACCATCTGCAAGTTCCCCTCTGTGTCACTCACCATCCTGACTTGGAAATATAGAACATAGAACAATACAGCGCAGAACAGGCCCTTCGGCCCTTGATGTTGCACCAACCTGTGAACTAATCTAAACCCATCCCCCTACACTATCCCACCATCATCCATGTGCTTATCTAAGGATTGTTTAAACCTCCCTAATGTTACTGTGTTAACTACATTGACAGGCAGGGCATTCCATGCCCTCACCACTCTCTGAGTAAAGAACCTGCCTCTGACATCTGTCTTAAATCTACCTCCCCTCAATTTGCAGATTTTCCCGCTCGTACACCCCGATGTCAACATCCTAGGAAAAAGACTCTCACTAACTAATCATCTGATCATTTTGCATGTCTCTATTAAATCCCCTCTTAGCATTCTTCTCTCCAATGAGAGCAGACCCAACTCCCTCAGCTTTATGAGACCTTCCCTCCAGACCAGGCAACGTGCTGGTAAATCTCCTCTGTACCTTTTCCAATGCTTCCACATCCTTCCTGTAATGGGGCGACCAGATTGTACACAATACTCCAAGTGAGGCCGCACTGGCGTTTTATAAAGTTGCAGCATGACATTGCAGTTCCGGAACTCAATCCCTCTACCAATGAAACCTAACACACCGTATACCTTCTTAACAGCACTATCCACCTGGGTGGCAACTTTCAGGGATCTATGTCCATGAACTCCAAGATCCCTCTGCACATCCACACTACCAAGAATCTTTCAATTGACCCAATATTCTGCCTTCCTGTTATCCTTTCCAAAGTGCATCACCTCACATTTAGCTGCATTGAACTCCATTTGCCACCTCTCAGCCCAATTCTGCAGTTTATCCAAGTCCCCATGCAACCTGGAACATTTTTCCAAACTGTCCACTACTCCACCGACTTTAGTGTCGTCTGCAAACTTACTAACCCACCTACTTATGCCTGTGTCCAAGTCACTTATAAAAATGACAAACAGCATTTGTCCCAAAACGGATCATTGTGGCACACCACTAGTATCTGGACTCCAGGCTGAATATTTTCCATCGGCCACCACTCGCTCCACCCTCCTCTCCGACCTATCACCTTCTCCCTCACCTTTATGTACCTATCGCATTCCCAGTCACCTTTTCCCCAGCCCCATTCCCCTTGCCATTTATCTCTCAGCCCCCTGGCCCACAAGCCTGATTCCTGATGAAGGGCTTTTGCCCGAAATGTCTATTGCCCTGCTCCTCGGATGCTGCCTGACCTGCTGTGCTTTTCCAGCACCACTTAAATTACTACATTGTTGTTTCCATTGGACATTAGAGTCCTCATACTGTCAGGGGTTAATCCCCTCTGATTGGCTGAGTCATAATCAGTAATGGCAGATGATAACCAATCACAGAGCTGGAACAAAAACAGAAACTACTAGAGAAACTCAGCAGGGTTGGCAGTATCTGTTGAGAGAAAGCAGAGTTAATGTTTAGGTCCAGTTAACATGTTGTTAACCTTGAAAGGATTCAGAAAAGATTTACAAGGATGTTGCCAGGGTTAGAGGGTTTGAATTATCAGGAGAGGCTGAACAGTCTGGGGCTGTTTTCCCTGGAGCGTCGGAGGCTGAGGGGTGACCTTATAGAGGTTTATAAAATCATGAGGGGCATGGATAGGGTAAATAGACAAGAGTCTTTTCCCTGGGGTGGGGGAGTCCAGAACTAGAGGGCATAGGTTTAGGGTGAGAGGGGAAAGATACAAAAGAGACCTAAAGGTGGTACGTGTATGGAATGAGCTGCCAGAGGAAGTGGTGGAGGCTGGTACAATTACAACATTTAACAGGTATCTGAATGGGTATATAAATCGGAAGAGTTTAAAGGGAGATGGGCCAAATGCTGGCAAATGGAACTGGATTAATTTAGGATATCTGGTCAGCATGGACAATTGGACTGAAGGGTCTGTTTCTGTGCTGTACATCTCTACGACTCTCCACGGATGCTGCCAGTCCTGTTGAGTTTCTCCAGCAATTTCAGGTTTTGTTTCAGATTTCGAGCGCATGCACCTTGTAGCTAGATCCTGAGAGGGTAAGGATCTGGTGAGGACCTGCAGGAAACCTCTGTGTAAATCGTGGTAACAACCACCATTGTTCCAGAGCCTTTCAGCAGATTGTCTTATTCTTTTAAGAATGAATCAGGCGTGACCGGGTGTCTGCACAAACAAACCGTTTCCCTGCTCATAACAGGCCATCAGAATTATTACACTTCATCCAGGAATCGCCATTCGATTTGTTTATTGTTTCACCATCATTATATTTCCTTCTGTGTTAAAGATGGACATCAATGACAAGTCTGGCTCATCTCTAACTGCCCTTGACCTAATTGTGTATTCTGGACCATTTCACAAGGAGCCAATATTGTAGTCACACATCATCCAGACAAGCATGGCCGATACCCTTTCCCAAAGGGCATTCATGAGTTAACTGGATTTTTACAAAAGTGGTGGCTTTCTTTACTCAGACTTGTGAGTTGGGATATCGTGTCAAGGTTGTTCAGGATGTTGGTGAGACCTCTTCTGGAATACTGTGTCCATGTTTGGTGGCACTGTTGTAGGAAAGATGTTATTCAGCTGGAGAGCGTTCAGAAGAGATTGACCAGGATGTTGCTGGGAATGGAGGGTTTGAGTTATAAGAAGAGGATGGATAGGCCAAGATCGATTTTCACTGCAGATTGAGGGGTGACCTTACAGAAGATGATAAAATCAGGAGGGGTGTAGGTAAGGTGAACGGCAGATGTCATTTCTCTAGAGTGGGGGAATTCAAGACTAGCAGGCATATTTTTAAGGTGAGATGGGAACGATTTTAAAAAGACACAAACCGCAACCTTTTTACACAGAGACAGGTTTGTGTGTGGAATGAACTTTCTGAGGAAGTGGTGGATGCAGGCATAGTTACAAAGTTTAAAATACATTTGGATAAGTACGTGAATAGGAAATGTTTGGAGGGATATGGGCCAAGCGCAGGCAGGTGGGACGTTTAGTTGGGGAATATGGTCTGCATGGATTGGTTGGATAGAACGGTCTGTTTCCATGCTGTATGACTCTCTGATTCTATGACTCTGTAAAAGGTGATCACTCACTCACGGCCATGGTGGGATTTGAACTCAAGTTCGCATTGAAGATATGGAGAAAACGAAAACAGAAATTGCTGGAGAAACTCAGCAGGCCTGGCAGCATCTGTGGAGAGAAAGCAGAGTGAAACATGTGGAGTCCAGTGAATGTTCTAAAGAAAGGTCAATGGATCTGTAATCTGTTTCTCTCAGCCAAATCTGCAGCAATTTCTGTTTTTGTGGGTCCCCAAAGCATCAGCCTGACTCACTTCATTACCAATTCCAATGACAATACCATCGCAGCACTTCCTCTGTACTCATCTGATGAGCTCATAAGGCATTGAATTGACAAAGACTTTCCATTCCTCACGTTGTCATTCACTGACGTTTTGGCCCTGTAATTGAGCTGTATTTCCTGTAGGTGTCAGCGTTCACCTGCCCAAACAGCTTGTGAGCATCTACTAGGAACACAGGAACCTGTACGATTCAGCAATGAGCCATAACTACCAAGATTCTGACTGGAAGCTGAACTGCTCTGGCCATATAAACAGCTCAGAGGCTGGGAATGTTGCAGCGAGTAACGCACCTCCTGGCTTCCCAAAAACTGTCAAGGGACTAGTTAGGAGTGTGGTGGAATACTGCCCTCTCACCTGGATGGGTACAACTCCACTCACAGGAAGCCCAGTCTTCTCCCTTGTGAACTAGATATAAATTAAATCAGTTGGCAATTAGGGAGGGAAATGCAATTTGAGCATTCATTCCGAAAGGGCTAGAATACAACAGCAGGGACGTACTGCTAAGACTGTATCCGGCTCTGGTCAGATCACATTTGGAATATTGTGAGGAGTTTTAGGCCCCGTATCTCAGGAAGGATGTGCTGCTGTTGGAGGGAGTCCAGAGGAGGTTCACAGAATGACCCTGGGGATGAACAACTTTGTCATATGAGGAGCGGTTGAGGACTCTGGGTCTGTACTCGATGGGGTTTAGAAGGATGGGGGGGGGGGGGGGGGGAGGGGGTGGATCTGATTGAAACTTTCAGAATACCGAGAGGCCTGGACAGAGTGGAGATGGGAGAAGATGTTTCCATCAGTAGGAGAGACTAGGACAGAAGGGCACAGCATCAGAGTGAGGGGATGATCCTTTAGACCTGAGATGAGGAGGAATGTCTTCAGCCAGAGGGTGGGGAATCTGTGGAACTCATTGCCACAGAGGGCTGGGGAGGGCAAGTCATTGAGTGTGTTTAAGACAGAGAAGGGTAGGGTCTTCATTAGTAAGGGGGTCAAGGGTTACAGGGAGAAGGCAGGAGAATGAGGTTGAGAAATATATCAGCCATGATCCAATGGTTGATGGGCTGAATGGCCAAATAGTGCTTATATCTTGTGGTCTGATAGCCTTATATTGAGGTTGTTGCAATGTGAGGAACCTTAACTCTGAGGCCTTTAATTACCCCTGTCACATTACATAATGCCAATACTGTCTGGTTGATTCTAGAATTAACTGTTCTAACAAACTGTCTCAAAAGAATCCTATGAACACTTCATCGAACCTAATACTAGAAATGTGACTTCTCCAGTTTAGATGTAGATTAAAGTCACCCGTGATTATTATCATCATTTTATCACGAACCCCCAATATCTCTTCTTGTATCCCTTGTCCCACATTCTGGTTATTGTTAAGGATCTGTAGATCACTCCCGCTAGTGACTTCAAAGAACCTGCTGCAGTTCCATCAACCAAGCCTCCCATCTTCACATCCAAGGTGAGCTGAAATGCTGTAATATCATCCACTGTGGGGAACACCACACACACTCTTGAGTAATGGCTCCATTAGGCCCTAAAGCATTATCAGGGTCCAACTGGATCTGATGGGTCGAAAACTCTCCCTAAACAGAGGCCCACACAAGATTCCAACTTCGCAGGAGCCAAGTGCTTCTCCAGCCTGGATAATAGTGGGTAAACCTAGCTCGAGAACCTCAGGAGGGATCGAACCTCAGAACACCATTTGCAAGAAAGCTTCTTGAGAACCACCTTTTACACTATCTGTCAGTTGGCATCTGTTTCTGGATGACAGAACACGTGTCTACACACGTTTGCTTTGCCAATGACATTGTGGTAATGGGTCATACCAATGGCCTTCAGACCATAATCCTTACCTGGTCTGGCCTACATGTGACTCCAGACCCACAGCAAAGGGTTGACTCTTAACTGCCCCCTGGGCAATTAGGAATGGGTGACAAATGCTGGCCTGCCCAACGATGCCCTCATCCCATAAATGGACAAAAAAAAGGATTTGTCAGACATGACCTCCCCTTGACGAAGCCGGGCTGACTCAGCCCTATTTTACCACACCCTTCCAAATACTCCGCAATCTCATCCTTAATAATGGATTCTAAAATCTTACCAATGACTGATATCTGACTAACCAGCTGATAGTTTCCTGTCTTCTGCCTCCCTCCCCTCTTAAACAGGGGTGTTACACTAACCACTTTCCAATCCTCTGGGATCCTCCCTAACTCAAGTGATTCTCGAAACATCACTAGCAATGCCTCCACAATCTCTTCAACTATCTCCGTCAGAACTCTGGGGTGTAGTCCATCTGATCTGGGTGATTTATCCGCCTTCAGCTTCCCCAGCACCTCCTTCTTAGTGATGGCCACTGCACTCACCTTTGCCCCCCCTGACTCTCTTGAAGTTCTGGTAGGCTGCCGATGCCTTCCACTGTGTAAACTGATGCAATGTACCTGTTCAGTTCCTCCACCATTTCTTTGTTCCCCATTACTCCTTCTCCAGCCTCATTTTCCTGTGGTCCAATGACCACTTTTGCCTCTCTCTTACCTTTCTGAGGTAAAGCATAGTGTGATTGGAACCCTTCACTCCCTAATGACTGTAGTTCCTCACACAAGGTTTGTTTCTCTCAATGAGAAGTAACAGGTGCCTGGTGCCAGTAACTCAAGAACAATCTTAGTTCTAAAGATTCAGGGGGCAAGATCCATCCCAGTCTAAGTGAAGTGATAGCTCCAAATGCCAACCTCACATCTCAGGGCAACAAGACTAGTGAGAGGCCTTGGATTCCTCAAATCTTTCCCACTACATCTGCCAAATCTTTCCGACAATTTATCAACTTTGAGAGAACTCCTAAAGAGAGATGTACTGTGCCTATGGCAGGAGGACCATTGACTTGTGCTCAAACAAGGACTGTCAGCAGGAAGCTACACTCAGGAAGACTATAGCACAAAGGCAGAAGATCATTCTGGAAGGTAAGACAGAGGGCAAGTGATGAGCATCATGCAGGCAGGCAAACCATTCACATTAGGATTCAAACATCTCTCGTAAATGCCATTCAGTCATCCCAGCATAGATCATGAAACACCTACTCTAGCATTCCGTGTCACGTTCATCCCTACCTGTTCAGTGAATAATTCACTACAGAAAACGGTTAGGAAGCATCCCCAAAATGATTTGCTGCAAACCGCTGACAGGTGCACCTCCGAGATGACAGCAAGTTCCGGTAAACGTACAGAAAAGTGGTCACCTCTGATACAGATATTCAAATCACAACAAGGATGCAGGCTTTAACTGTCCTGAGTGACTGACTGACAATGTCCAAGCCCCTGGACTTGTTTTGGAAGCTGCCTTTGACTTACTGCTGGGACTCCTGAAGCAAGGGCTATCCTCCTTGACTTGATTGAGTCCTGCTGACAGTTATAAGTCTCCTGGGCTGGGTGGTATCATTGCTGGACTGTTAATCCAGAGAGGTGAAAGTGAGGACTGCAGATGCTGGAGATTATAGTCAAGATTAGAGTGGTGCTGGAAAAGCACAGCAGGTCAGGCAGCATCCGAGGAGCAGGAGAATCAACGTTTCGGGCAGGAGCTCTTCACCAGGACTGGTGTGAGCTGAAATGCTGTAATATCATCCATGGGTGACTCTTGGGTAATTAGGGAAAGGCAATAAATGCTGGCCTAGCCAGTGACACTCTGATCTTATGAAATAATTTTTTAAAAATGGCTGAACCACAGAGCAGCCTCAGGTCTCTAACTGAGGGGGCAGAGCACATAAAGGCAAGGTAACGCACAATCCCTACCTCTATGATTGATCTTACTATTGCAAAATGCTGATGTATTTTTACTGAGTCATAGAGATGTACAGCACGGAAACAGACCCTTCGGTCCAACCTGTCCATGCCGACCAGATATCCCAACACAATCTAGTCCCACCTGCCAGCACCCAGCCCATATCCCTCCAAACCCTTCCTATTCATATACCCATCCAAATGCCTCTTAAATGTTGCAATTGTACCAGCCACCACCACATCCTCTGGCAGCTCATTCCATACACGTACCACCCTCTGCGTGAAAAAGTTGCCCGTTAGGTCCCTTTAAAATCTTTCCCCTCTCACCCTAAACCTATGCCCTCTAGTTCTAAACTCCCCCACCCCAGGGAAAGTATCTTGTTTATTTATCATATCTATGCTCCTCATGATTTTATAAACCTGTAGAAGGTCACCCTTCAGCCTCCGACACTCCAGGGAAAAAAGCCTCAGCCTATTCAGCCTCTCCCTATAGCTCAAACTGTCCAACGCTGGCAACCTCCTTGTAAATCCTTTCTGAACCCTTTCAAGTTTCACAACATCTTTCCGATAGGAAGGCGACCAGAATTGCACACAATATTCCAACAGTGGCCTAACCAATGTCCTGTACAGTCATAACATGACCTCCCAACTCCTGTACTCAATACTCTGTCCACAAGAGCTCTCATCAAGGAAGGGAAATGTGGTGCTGTGCTATTGTCTTTGGATTGATGTCCCTTTGCGAAATTGATATGCAAATAAGCCAAATGTTGTCACAGGTCACAAGTTCTCTGCACTGAAGCCCTCAAGGCACAAGCTGTGTCTGGAGAATGTCCTCCATACATTAGCTCAGCTGTAAATAAAGAGATCTCCAAATAAACCAAATCTAGATACCTCATTTGTGTTCCATTCAGATAACAAGAGATATTATTATGATCATGCCCTTTGATTCCTTACCCAGTTGAAACTGATCAGCTCCAATGGACTGCTGGTCCCTATAACCTTTTAGGAAGCCTTCTCCACAGATTCCCATTTTATTGGACTTTGAGGATTGAGGGAACAGACAGAAAAGTGGAGTTGAGGCCACAATGGGATCAACCCTCACCTTAGTGAAGGAGACTCGAGGAGTTGAATGACTTTCGGCTGCTCTTAACGTATCTGTTCAGATGTTGTTCACACTTCTATCTGTGTAAAGAAGTGCTCTGTAATCTCAGAGTAAGGGGTTGCATGTTCAAGACAGCGATAAGGAGGACGTCCAAGGCTGAGATAAACAGACTTTTAATCAGGAAGGGAATTGAGGGTGATGGGGAAAAGGCAAGAAAGTGGAATTGAGGGCTATCAGGTCAGCCATGGTCTCACTGAATGGTGGAGCAGACTAGATGGGCTGAATGGTCTACTGCTGCTCCTACCACATGGTAAGCTTTGTCCCTCTGTAAACATTGGTACGAGTCGGAGTGAAGCAGATGGTCTCCAATAGAAACAGTTTGCAATAGCACCTTATCTGTGAATTAAACGACCGTTCCTTACCCAAAGAATTCATATTGAGCATGCAAAAAAAAATGTAAATCTTAAATAAAGTCAGCCACTTAGTAAAACAACCAAATTAAAAACAAATCCTCCTCACATTATCCTGCCGATAGCGTTCAATGTTCTGATAAAAAATAAGTCTCACTCCGGCACCGTCCACGTGTAGGTCCCTGCAAAAGGTCCATTGGCAGAACTCTGACAAAAAAATCACCCACATGTTTTGTTTTAGCATTTTTGATGATAAAAGAAGCAAAAATGAATCAAAAGTAAAAAATCTCTGGCTATAAAATAAATATATTTTATATGTTATAAAGTAATATAAAATATTTGATCAGTTCCAGAGTTCCAAAGAGTCTTTTTTGGACTTGCATCATTAACTCTGTTTCACTCTGCGCAGATGCACTCTGACCTGCTGAGTTCCTCCAGCATTTTCTGTCTTTAATTTCTGAATTCCAGCTTCCACAAAATTGTGCTTTTATGTGAAAAAGTTGCCCCTTAGGTCCCTTTTAAGTCTTTCCCCTCTCACCTATGCCCCCTAGTTCTGTACACCCCCCACCCCAAGGTAAAGACCTCGTTTGTTTATTCTCTCCATGTCCTTTATGATTTTATAAACTTTGATAAGGTCACCCCTCTGCCTCCAGGGAAAACAATAGCCCCAGCCTATTCAGCCTCTCCCAAGGTTCCTAGCACCGGGAGGTAGAAGTGCCATCCACTGATCACAGTTATTTCAGCTGAGATCTGACCAACTATGAACACAGTCTTTGTATTCCTGTACACTTGAGCTGTAAGTTACAGCTCTTTAGGCAAGGCCATTGAGTGATCTGTGCACCAGACCACCATAAAACAACAGCGTTGTTAAAAGAGGTGTTGTCTATGAAATGTTCTGGAGCTTCAGAGAGATGGGGTGAGACATCTACATCAATGTCGTTCTGTCCCAGCCCAATCTAGGAAGGGGAGAGAAAAATACCAAACATCGTCAGCAGGAGGAGCTCTGCCCCTATTCAGTCCCTGGTCCCAGCAGCTTTTGTTCACCACATTAAACAGAACTTATCATACCCTTACCTCCTGTCCAGAAGGTGGGTGTTCTGTCTTTGATCAGGACAGAGGAGGTACACATAAATGGTTCAAAGCTTTCAAGCCCCTTCATAGAACGTAGAACATAGAACATTCCAGCGCAGCACAGGCCCTTCGGCCCTTGATGTTGTGCCGACCTGTCATACCAATCTGAAGCAAATTGAACCTTCACTATTCCATTCTCGTCCATATGTTTATCCAATGACCATTTAAATGCCCTTAAAGTTGGTGAGTCTACTGTTGCGGGCAGTGCGTTCCATGCTCCTATGACTCTCTGAGTAAAGAAACTACCTCTGACATCTGTCCTATATCTATAACCCCTCAATTTAAAGCTATGTCCCCTCGTTCTAGCCATCACCATCCGAGGAAAAAGCCTCTCCCTGTCCACCCTATCTAACCCTCTGATTATCTTACACGTCTCAATTAGGTCGCCTCTCAACCTTCTCTCGAACGAAAATAGCCTCAAGTCCCTCAGCCTTTCCTCATAAGAACTTCCCTCCAAACCAGGCAACATCCTAGTAAATCTCCTCTGAACCCTTTCCAAAGCTTCCACATCCTTCCGATAATGCAGTGACCAGAACTACGCAAAAATGTGGCTACACCAGTGTTTTGTACAGCTGCAGCACAATTTCATGTTCCGAAACGCAATCCCTCTACCAATAAAACCTAATATACTGTATGCCTTCTTAACAACACTGTCAACCTGGGTGGCAACTTTCAAGGATCTATAGACCTGGACACCGAGACCTCTTTACTCATCCACACTTCCAAGAATCTTACCCATTAGCCCAGTACTCTGCATGCCTATTACTCCTTCCAAAGTGTATCAACTCACACTTTTCCCCATTAAACTTCATTTGCCACCTTTCAGCCCAGCTCTGCAGCTTATCTATGTCCCTGTGTAACATCCATCAGCACTATCCACAACTTTACCGACCTTAGTGTCGTCTGCAAATTTATTAAACCACCCTTCTACGCCCTCATCCAGGTCGTTTATAAAAATGACAAACAGCAGTGGACCCAAAACAATTCCTTGCAGTACACCACTAGTAACTGAACTCCAGATGAACATTTCCCATCAACCACCATCCTCTGTCTTTGTTCAGCTAGCCAATTACTGATCCAAATCGCTAAATCACCCTCAATCCCATGTCTCCCCATTTTGTGCAGTAGCCTACCATGGGGAACCTTATCAAACCCCTTACTGAAATCCATATACACCACATCAATCGCTTTACCCTCATCCACCTGTTTGGTCACCTTCTCAAAGAACTCCATCAGGTTTATGAGGCACAACTTACCCTTCACCAAACCATGCTGACTATCCCTAACCAACTTATTCCTCTCTGGATGATTATACATTCTATCTCTTATAACCCTTTCCAACACTTCATTGGCCTCTCCCCTTTACATCCTCCAAGGCCTTCTCTTTTTGATTTGATTTATTATTGTCACAAGCATCTAGGTACAGTGAAAAGTTTTGTTTTGCGAGCAGTACAGGTGGGTCATACCATACTAAGATCATAGGGTGGCACGGTGGCTTACAGCGCCAGGGACATGGACTTGATTCCACCCTCGGGCGACTGTCTGTGTGGAGTTTGTACATTCTCCCTGTGTCTGCGTGGGTTTCCTCTGGGTGCTCCGGTTTCCTCACACAGTCCAAAGATGTGTGGGTTAGGTGAACTGGCCGTGCTAAATTGTCCCCAGTGTTCAGCGGTATTTAGATTAGGTGCATTAGTCAGGAGTAAATGTAGAATAATAGGGTTGGGGAATGGGTCTGGGTGGGTTACTCTTTAGAGTGTCAGTGTGGACTTGGGTCAAATGGCCTGTTTCCAAGATTCAAGGATAGAACAGGGAGAGGAATACAATCTTACAACTGCAGAGAAGGTGAGAGAATGTTGTTAGTAATTTTAACAGACTTAGACTTGAGGTTTAACAGTGTGGAACGATTGTAAGAAATGTGACAGTAGGATGCACTTTGGAGACCTCGCAAAGAGTCCCGCCCTGTGTCAGCGCCATTTTGAATCCCTTGAGCATCTCGGATTTCCCATGGTGCCTATGTTATTAGTTACTCAGACTCCAAGCTCTGGAATTCCCTCCCTGAGTCCCTCCATCCCCTTTCCCTCTTTGAGACATAGAACATAGAAATAAAACATAGAACAGTACAGCACAGAACAGGCCCTTCGGCCCTCGATGTTGCGCCAACCCGTGAACTATTCTCAGCTCGTCCGCCTACACTATCCCAAAAACATCCATGTGCTTATCCAAGGACTGTTTAAATGTGGCTGAGTTACCTACATTAGCAGGTAGGGCATTCCACGCCCTTATCACCCTCTGCGTAAAGATCTTACCGCTGACATCTGTCTTCAATATGTTACCCCTCAATTTGCAGCTTTGCCCCCTCGTACAAGTTGACGTCATCATCCTAGATGAAAAATGTGTTGCTGGAAAAGCGCAGCAGGTCAGGCAGCATCCAAGGAGCAGGAGAATCGACGTTTCGGGCATGAGCCCTTCTTCAGGAATGAGGAGGGTGTGCCAAGCAGGCTAAGATAAAAGGTAGGGAGGAGGGACTTGGGGGAGGGGCGTTGGGAATGCAATAGGTGGAAGGAGGTTAAGGTTAGGGTGATAGGCCGGAGAGGGGGTGGGGGCGGAGAGGTCAGGAAGAAGATTGCAGGTCAAGAGGGCGGTGCTGAGTCCGAGGGTTGGGACTGAGATAAGGTGGGGGGAGGGGAAATGAGGAAGCTGGAGAAATCTACATTCATCCATTGTGGTTGAAGGGTTCCTAGGCGGAAGATGAGGCGCTCTTCCTCCAGGCGTCGGGTTGCCATGGTCTGGCGATGGAAGAGGCCAAGGACCTGCATGTCCTTGGTGGAGTGGGAGGGGGAGTTGAAGTGTTGAGCCACGGGGTGGTTGGGTTGGTTGGTCCGGGTGTCCCAGAGGTGTTCTCTGAAATGTTCCGCAAGTAGGCGGCCTGTCTCCTCAATGTATAGGAGGCCACATCAGGTGCAGCGGATGCAATAAATGATGTGTGTGGAGGTGCAGGTGAATTTGTGGCAGATATGGAAGGATCCCTTGGGGCCTTGGAGGGAAGTAAGGGGGGAAGTGTGTGGTTACAGGGGAAGGTGCCAGGAGTGGAGGTTGGGTTGGTGGGGGGTGTGGACCTGATGAGGGAGTCGTGGAGGGAGTGGTCTTTTCGGAACGCTGATAGGGGAGGGGAGGGAAATATATCCCTGGTGGTGGGGTCCGTTTGGTGGTGGTGGAAATGACGATGGATGATACGATGTATCTGGAGGTTGGTGGGGTGGTAGGTGAGGACCAGTGGGATTCTGTCCTGGTGGCGGTTGGAGAGGCGGGGATCAAGGGTGGAAGTGCGGGAAGTGGAGGAGATGTGGTGGAGAGCATCATCAACCACGTCTGAGGGGAAATTACGGTTTTTGAAGAAGGAGGCCATCTGGGTTGTTCGGTATTGGAATTGGTCCTCCTGGGAGCAGATGCAATGGAGGCGAAGGAATTGGGAATATGGGATGGCATTTTTACAGGGGGGCAGGGTGGGAGGAGGTGTATTCTAGGTAGCTGTGGGAGTCGGTCGGTTTACAGTAAATGTCTGTGTTGAGTTGGTCGCCCAAGATGGAAATGGAGAGGTCTAGGAAGGGGAGGGAGGAATCTGAGACGGTCCAGGTAAACTTGAGGTTGGGGTGGAAGGTGTTAGTAAAATGGATGAACTGTTCAACCACTTCGTGGGAGAACGAGGTAGCGCCGATAAAGTCATCGATGTAGCGGAGGAAAAGGTGGGGGGTGGTGCCAGTGTAGCTGCGGAAGATGGACTGTTCCACATATCCGACGAAGAGTTATCATCCTCGGAAAAAGACTTTCACTGTCTACCCTATCTAAGCCTCTGATCATCTTGTGTGTCTCTATCAAATCCCCCCTCAGCTTTCTTCTTTCCGATGAGAACAGACCCAAGTCTTTCAGCCTTTCCTCATAAGACCTTCCCTCCTCATAAGACCTCTCCTCTGCACCTTTTCCAATGCTTCCACATCCTTCCTGTAATGGGGCGACCAGAATATTCCAAGCGCGGCCGCACCAGCGTTTTGTACATTTGCAGCATGATAATGCGGCTCCGGAACTCAATCCCTCTACCAATGAAACCTAACACACCGTATACCACCTTAACAGCACTATCCACCTGGGTGGCAACTTTCAGGGCTCTATGTCCATGAACTCCAAGACCCCTCTGCACATCCACACTACCAAGACAATCTGTAAAATTGACGCAGGTCAAGGATTTCTGTTTAATTATTTCCTGAGGCATCTTAGAGTCAGGCTTTGCCTGGGAAACAAGCCTGTTCCTTGTGAAGGCTACATTTTCTGAATCTTTCATGGAGTTTGGGCATTCGTTCCCAATTGCCTTTGAATTGACTAGAGGAGAGTTAAGAGTCATCCACATTGCTTTGGGTCTGGAATCACATATAGGCCAGACCAGGGAAAGGTTATCACTAAGTCAGATGGGTTTTCAACAAGAATTAATGATTGCTGAGACCACTTCCGGACATACTCATTGATGTGGAATTCCACCAGCTCCTGTGTTAGGATTTGAACCCAGCTCCTCAGAGTATTATCCTGCGTCCAGTGATATCACCCCTCACCCACTGCTGCTCCTTTTAGTTATATTGTCCTGAATAGGAACTTGCCATGGCCAGGGGTCAGGCGGTGCAATGATTTCTGGGACGGGTGGACTGGTCTTGAGGAGAGGTTGGGACTCTGTCCTTTGGGATTTAGCAGGATGAGAGGTGGTCTCACTGGAAGAACAGGGAATGTGAGCAGTGTTGGAATGATGGGAAACTCTTGCTTGTGACCAGCCGTGAGTGAGTGAGATCATGGTGCAGTTTGCTACTGTTCCCACCTGGTGACTACATGGGTACTATTTCATCGTGATCAATAGCATCAAAGGCAGTGAGAGTGGGAACAAGTAGCCCCAAGGGGTGGGGGGGGGGAATGAAGGTGAGGGTGAGAGTGGGAACAGGTAACCCCAAGGGGTGGGGGGGGGGGAATGAAGGTGAGGGTGAGAGTGGGAACAAGTAGCCCCAAGGGGTGGGGGGGGGGGAATGAAGGTGAGGGTGAGAGTGGGAACAGGTAACCCCAAGGGGTGGGAGGGGGAATGAAGGTGAGGGTGAGAGTGGGAACAAGTAACCCCAAGGGGTGGGGGGGGGGGAATGAAGGTGAGGGTGAGAGTGGGAACAGGTAGCCCCAAGGGGTGGGGGGGGAATGAAGGTGAGGGTGAGAGTGGGTGGGAACGGGTTGTCCTGGGGGCTTAGGGGTTTGGTCAGGGTGGGAGTAGGTGGCCTCCCCCTGGGTGGGTGAGGGTGAGAGTGGGAACGGGTTGTGTCAGGGTGGGGTGGGGGTTGGTGAGGGTGGGAGTAGGTAGCCCTCAGGGTTGGGGGGGAGAGGTGAGGATGAGAGTGGGATTGGGCAGTCCCGGGGTTTGGGAGGATGGCGGTGAGGGTGGGAGTAGGTAGTCCCAGGGGGTGAAGATGAGAGTGGGAACAGGGTGCCATGGGGTGGAGGGGTTTGGGAGTTTGGGGGGTTGGTCAGGGTGGGATTAGGTAACCCCGGGATGGTCGGTGGGGATGTGGTCAAGCCTGAAGTGCTGGAGATCAAGCCCTTGTGAGGACTTTGAGCCTAGTATGGCCAGGTAATGATGGGCTGTGGTGTTTAACTGTTATCTGTGTTCCTTTGTTTTTCTGCTCTTTAATAAGAAGGACTGTCATGCTTAACTTTTGAAGTTTGTTTTCTTTATTTTTCTGCTTTGTAACTAAGAATCTGTACCTGACAATCTTTCAGATGTGCTGTAAGTGACAACTTCTAAACTATTGACTGTACTGACAAGAAAGCTAATTCATTTCAATTTGATTCCCGCTCACAGAGAGCATTGAATATAGAGCACAGTCTCAGAATGAGAGCTCAGCTGTTTCAAACAGAGGCTAGCAGAGGCTTCTACACACACAGCCTGCCATTTTTACAATTCTCCAACTCAGAGCTGTGGATGCTCAGGAACTGTCATCATTCGAGTGTCTGTGTGTGTGTGCGTGTGCGTGTGTGTGTGTGTGTGTGTTTAAGTCTATGTTTCTGACTAAACCTGTATATGTATCTGTGTGTGTCTTAGGGGCTGAAGAGACTCATCCACTTCCTGTGATTTTGATTTGATTTTGATTTATTATTGTCACGTTTCAGGATACAGTGAAAAGTGTTGTACTGCGTGCTAACCAGACAAATCATACCTTCCATAAGTACAATTTGAAGGTGCCAGTGTTGGACTGGGGCAAAGTTAAAAATCACACAACACCAGGTTATAGTCCAACAGGTTTAATTGGAAGCACCAGCTTTCGGAGCACTGCTTGTTTGTCAGGTAGCTGAAGGATGGGAGCAGTGTCCTGAGTTTGTTTGAGTTCCCAGGAAACTCCTGCCTCTGCTCCCATTGTCTCTCCTGGCCTGGTCTCTCCAGTCAGGGAGAGTAGACACACTCTCAGATTCCATACCACTTCTCACTAGCTCTCATTCTGAGAGAAGGAGTCAGCTACAGCAGCAACCAGTGAAGGAGAAGCACCAAGATTGAGGGTGGGAGTGTTGATAGAGTGTGAGGGAATGACGTGTGTGAGAGAGCCAGTCTGAGTGTATATGTGGGAGAGTGTGAGTGTGTGTGTGAGAGAGTGCGTGTGCGCCAGAGAATGTGTGTGTGTGTGAGAGAGAGTGAGTGTGAGTGAATAAGTGTATCTATGTCTGAATGTGTGTGTGTGTGTCTGAGAGTGTGTGTGTGTGAGAGTGTGTGAGAGTGAGAGAGAGAATGTGTGAGACAGTCAGTGTGACTGTGTGAGAGTCTGAGTGTGAGAGAATGTTTGTGCGAGAGATTATGTGTATGAGAGTGAGTGGCATCTGTGTGTGAGAGTCAGTGTGTGTGTGAGAGAGAGGGTGTGAGTTTGTCTGTGTGTATATGTGTGCGAGAGAATATTTGTGTGTGTGTGTATGAGTTTGTGTGAGAGACGGTGTGTGAGTGAGAGCGAGTGTGACACTGTGTATCAGAGTGTCTATATCTATAAGAGTTTTTGTATGAGAGAGCATGTCTGTGTGAGAGAGTGAATGTGTGTGTGTGTGAGAGAGAGAAGATCCACTGGTGCAACCGTGTATGTGTGAGTATATCTGTGTGTATGAGAGAGAGAGAGAGAGAGAGAGTGCGTGTGTGTGTGTGAAAGAGAGAGAGAATGGCTGTTTGAGAGTGAATGTGTGTGTGTGAGAGAATGTATTTGTGTGTGTATGTGTCTCTCTGTCTGTCGAGAGTGAATGTGTATGAGATATTGTGGGAAAAAAACAATCTACATGCTCAAACACTCCTAAAAATGTTCAAACAGCAATGTAGAAAATTCAATCACCTCTGACAACCTCTGACAATGAAATCCAGACCTTTGTCCCTGATCTCCCACACCCCCATCATCTGCCTGTCTTTGATTACTTTCTGCTATTAATCTGCTTCACTGTTCATAATCCAATCACACAGAAAATACTCAATGGCCCATTGCCCCAACATTGTCAAACCCTGTTAACTCCTCCAGTGCTAGTGCCCTGCCTTCCTGCAGCTCTTATACGTTGTGTCGCAGATGTCAGTGGGTATAAATCCAACCTCAGGAATCGGTAGAATGTTTATTGTCTATTGTCTATTGTCTATTGTCTATTGTCTAATTCAGTTAGTTACTAAATGTGGGACTGAAAGCCAGTCTAAGTAATGGTGACCACGAAATCATCCATTTCCAAAGCAGTTAGGGAAGGCCGGTCAATGCTGGGCTAGTCATTGATGCACATAAAAGGACAAGAGAAGCTTGCTCTGACACCTTCAAGAATTTGTTACACCCAGGTCCTTTCATTCTTGCAACTCCCGGAATGATACTGTTTTGATTTTCCTGCTTCTCGCTGTAAATTTTCTCCAAAGTCCATGATTTCACATCAATCCGCTGCCTGCCCATTTACACACATTTGTCTCAGGACTCCTGAATCTGCTGCTGTCCTCTGCACTGTTTACTTGGTTCTGAGGTTTTGTATCATCTGCAGATTTTGACAATCTGGCCACTCGGCCCATTTACATTTCACAAGAACAGCAGTGGCCCTAGTACTGATCCCTAGAAGAATCTTTTTTAAAAAATGTATCACTCATAGATGTGGGCATCGCTGGCTGGGCCCAGTAGTTATTGCCCATCCTTAGTTGCCCCTTAAGAAGGTGGGGGTGAGCTGCCTTCTTGAACCACTCCATGTGCTTTGGGTAGACCCACAATGCCCTGAGGGAGGGAATTCCAGGATTTTGACCCAGTGACAGTGAAGGAACAGCAACATATTTCCAAGTCAGGATGGTGAGTGACTTGGAGGGGAACCTGCAGGGGGTGATGTTCCCATGAATCTGCTGCCCTTATCCTTCTAGGTGGAAGTGGTTGTGGGTTTGGAAGGTGCTCTCTGAGGAATTCTGGTGAATTTCTGCAGTGCATCTTGTAGATAGTATACACTGCTGTTACTGAGCATCGGTGGTGGAGGGAGTGGGTGCTTGTGGATGTGATGCCAATCAAGCGGGCTGCTTTGTCCTGGATGGTGTCAAGCTCCTTAATTGTTGTTGGAGCTGCATCCGTCCATGAAAGTGGAAAGTATCCCATCACGCCTACATCCCACAAATGAATAAAAAATATCTAAAGGCAATGACTGAATTTCCGAACAAAGGCAGCCATGTGATTTGCTGCTCTCCTGGGGCTCCACACTGGAGCAGTCACCCTCAGCTCTGGGTCGGGTTGGGGGGGGGAACGGCAGGTATTACTCTCAGAGTGTAAGAGAAGCAACAAGGTTTCCCATGAACTGACAGTGTAAGTGCCCTGCCCAGACTCTCCTCTCCAGCCTTAGTGTCACCGTCAAAGGCAAACACATCCCTGAATTAATGGCAGGGATTTGAAGTCTGTTTACTGAGTTCGGGATGGCATTGCAACCTTAATAACGTTGACTGACCCTTTGTGGATTTGTTTGTCTGTTGGTCTAGTGCAGTGACTGTAATAAGATGTGACTGATTTACTTTGACCCCGTCTGGGGCTGTGAGCTGCCCGTGGAGTGTTTGAGCATCACTAAGGAAGGATTTGCCTCTCAGACAAGCTGATCTCTGTTTGTTCCAAAGCTTTATTCATCAAAGCAGTTGGGCACGATCGCATTGGAAATCTCAGGCTTCTGATCAAGGCTAGTGAGAGAGAGCAGTGTTCAGACTGCAGTCTCATCGATTGCTATAGCTCAGTGTCACCCAGTCGGAGGCTGATGATGGTATTATGGCGTTAGAGAGCAGGACACATCCCAGTGTGACGGGAGAGTGGAAACTCATATCAGAAGTGAAATCCTGTGTTCAGTTCTTTCTTGTGCTATGTGTCCAGTTACTCAGGAGGACAGGTTAATGGGCATTCTTTGTCAAAGATTACCTTTTGAAACTTTACACTGCTTCATGTAATTTCCAGCAGCTTAGAATTGCATCAAACGTGCAGCACAAGCAATAAATCCCTTTTCCCATCCTTTTTTTCAGAAAACCCCAGAGGCATTCTCTCCTCTCCTCTTACCTGCTGTTTATCTGGATTCCCCTTAGATATATCAGGAATCCCTCCCCATGGGAGCAATCTCCATTTCAATCGGGAAATGTAGCAAGACCCAGAGGCCGTTCAGCCCTTCAATTCTGTTCTGTCATTCAAATTGATTGTGGCTGATCTACGCCACAACCCCATTTATGTACCAACAGATTCAAGAACAGCTTCTTCCCCGATCTTGTTAGACTTCACAATGGACCTCCCAAATTTTAAGTTCAATGTTGATCTAGCTGTTTCTCTGTGGCCATCATTAGGAAAGTCTGTAATGTTAACGTTTAACTTTCTTTCTTTATTTCTCCACTTATACTAAGAACAAAAGCAATGTGGTTTTAACTTTGTTCTCTGCATTGTTAATTTGGGCGGCACGATGGCTCAGTGGTTAGCACTGCTGCCTCACAGCGCCAGGGACCCAGGTGCAATCCCTGCCTTGGGTGACTGTCTGTGTGGAGTTTGCACATCCTCCCTGTGTCCGTGTGGGTTATCTCTAGGTGCTCCAGTTTCCTCACACAGTCCAAAGACGTACAGGTCAGATGAATTGGCCATGCTAAATTGCCCGTAGAGTTAGGTGCATTAGTTAGGGTAGGGGAATGGGTCTGGGTGGGTTACTCTTTGAAGGGTCAGTGTGGACTTATCAGACTGAAGGGCCTGTTTCCATACTGTAGGGAATCTAATCTACATATACCTAAGTTTTTATACCTAGATAGCTTCATACCTAAGGTGGCATCTTGTGTGGCAATATTGTAAACTTTTCACTGCACTGCACTTCTGTAATTGAGTATATGTGACAATAAAACTTAAATCAAGTAAATGGCATTGTATCTTTTGCTCTGTTCTATTATCCTAATGCACTTTGTATGGTTGATCAGCCTGTATTGTACCCAAGTAAAACTTTTCACTGTACCTAGACACATATGACAATAATAATTCAAATCAAATCGTTTCCCTGGTTTTGCTCTGTACAGTTTCCGGAGTTGGGAATGTCACTGCAGAGAAGGAGTCAGGAATCCTCTCCCTCAACGTATTTATTCCACTCGGCCGAACCACACTTTACTGCAAGTTCCACATTCTCACTGAAAACAAGAAATGCTGGAAATCACAACGGGTCAGGCAGCATCCAGCATTTGTTGTTTGCAGTACAGATTCCAGCATCTGCAGTAATTTACCTTCTTGTTCTGATTCTCACCACTCTCTGAGGATTTTCTCCCTGTTGGAGTTACACGTCGTCATCCTGTAGTTCTGGGTCTTAGTTCTGGTCTCCCACCCATCCTCACTGTATCCACCCTCTGGAAATCCATTGCAGATTTTAAAAATCACTATTCGATGACCCTTCCTTTTCGATGGAAACAGGAGCTGCACCTATTCAGACTATCCTGAGCCTCTCAGTTCTGGGTAAAACCTTAGCTGCAGCTTCCCTGAGTGTACCACCTATACACAGCGTAAAGACCATATTTCAGACTAATCTTTAACCCTTAATCTTCCTTGTCCTTGGACCCTGAGTGAATTACCTTGGCTTTTGGTTTTAAGTGGCAAACACATTCATTAAACTGTAGTAAAACAGTCAATTTATACAGTGTGACAGCCATTATACGTATGATATGTGTTGTGCTGGCTGGGAGTCAGGGCACAGTGGAGCCACAATGATAGGACTTCACCTGTTATATACACCCACTACCCTGTTTATACTTTTCCCATTATGATTTCAGATCTAGAGGTCACCTGATTATACAGGGGTGGCATGATGGCTCAGTAGTTAGCACCGCTGCCTCACAGCACCAGGGACCTGAGTTCGATTCCAGCCTCAGGTGACTGTGTGGAATTTGCGCATTCTCCCTGTGTCTGCGTGGGTTTCCTCCGGGTGCTCTGGTTTCCTCCCACAGTCCAAAGATGTGCAATTTAGGGTGAATTGGCCACGGGAAATGTACGTATCGAGTAGGGGATGAGTCTGAGTGAGATGCCCTTCAAAGGGCTGGTGTGGACTTGTTGGGCTAAATCGTCCACACTGTGAAGATTCTACGTTGCTTACCTTGCCCGTTTCTAGCCCTCTGTTCTTGAATGTACTTCGTTGTCCCTACAATTCCACGTATCTGATGCCCTTATCCTTCTAGGTGAGAGTAGTCGTGGGTTTGAAAGGTGCTGTCTGAGGTTCTTGGGTGAATTACTGCAATGCATCTTGAACATAGTACACAATGCTGCTACTGAATGTCAATGTTGGAGGGAGTGGATGTTGAAGGTGGTGGATGGTGCTAATTAGTGTCAATAGTAATTCCCCGGAATATTGATAGTGGGGGATTCAATGATGGTAATGCCATTGAATGTCAAGGGACTGTGGATTGTCTCTTATTGGAGATGGACATAGCTGTGTGGCTCAAAGATTACTTGTCACTTATTAGCCCAGGCTTGGATATTGGCTGGGTCTTATGAACATAAGCAACAGCAGGGTAGGCCATTCAGCCCATCAATCCTGCTCTGCAATACAATAAGATTAGGGCTGATCTGATTGTAATGTCAAATCAATATGCCCAACTGGCATTAATAACACTTGCCGAGCAACAATCTATCGATGTGTGCCTTAAAAATATTCAAGAACTATTTTCACCATCCCACATCAGGGAGAGAAGCCCAAAGACTTGCAACCCTTTGCAAGAAGAAATTTCACTTCATCTTTGCTTTAACTGGATGGTCTCTGATTTTTAAACAGGGAGTCCTAGTTCTAGATTCTTACTCAAGAGGAAATATCCTCTCCACATTGACCTTATCAAGACTCTTCACTATTTTATATTTTATGTGTCTTGGTGCATTTGAACAGGGACTGTCTCAGTACCTGAGGAGTCGTGAATGGTACTGAACATTGTGCAACCGTCAATGAACATCCCCACTTCTGACTTTATGATGGAGGGAAGGTCATTGATGAAGCAGCTGAAGGTGGTTGAGTCTCGGACACTCCCCTGAGGAACTTCTGCAGCTGGGATGACTGACCTCTAACAACAATGCCCATCTTATGTGTCAAGGATGACTCCAACCAGTGGCGAATTCCTATTGATTCCAGTTTTGCTCCAGCTCCTTGATGCTACACTCTGTCAAACATGGCCCTAATGGCAGGTGGAGGGACCTGGAAACAGGAGAAGCAACAAGGCCTATTCTGTCTCTCCCTCAGCCTGATCACACTGAATCCTATTCCCCATCAGCCTAGTGCTCACGAGCTCCCATTTATGAAAAATCTTGATTCTACAACTCTCATCTTCATTTCCAAATTTTTTTTTTGCTTTGGTCTTGACTCGTGCGACGTGGACATCACTGGCTAGCCAGCACTTATTGCCAATCCCTCACTGGATTGAATGGTTTACCAGGCTCTTTCAGAGGGCAGGTGATTGCCAACCACATTGTTGTGGGTCTGGAGTAATATGTCGGCCAGACTAGATAAGGATGACAGATTTCCTTCCTGAAGGACATTCATGAGCCAGCTGGGTTTTTCTCCAACAATCAGCAATGTTCATCTGCAGATCCTTGATTCCAGATAATTTTTGTTATATTGGATTTAAATTCTACCATCTTCTGTGGTGGAATTCAAACCTATGTCCCCAGAATATTAGCTGAGTTTCTGGATTCGTAGTCTAGCAATAATACCACTGAGCCATCACCTCCCATCAAGTTTCTTTCCCATCCCAAAATATCTTTATTCACCTAATTCTGTCCTCATCAGTCTACCATTGGGTGAAAGTGATGACGGGCGATGCTGGAGAGCCAGAGTCAAAAAGTGTGGCACTGGGAAAGCACAGCAGGTCAGGCAGCATCCGAGGAACAGGAGAGTCGACGGTTCAGGCATAAGCCCTTCATCAGGAATCGCTTTTGCCCGAAATGTCAATTCCCCTGCTCCTCAGATGCTGCCTGACCTGCTGTGCTTTTCCAGCGCCACACGTTTTGAGTCGACATTGGGAGCCAAGCCTTCAGCTCCCTGGACCCTAAGCTTTGGATGGTAGTGTCACGAGAAGGTCACTGGACTAGTCAATCAGAAGTCCAGGTAGCTAAGGCTGGTGAGGACAGAATTAGATAAGTAAGGATATTTTATAATCGGAGAAGAATTTGAAACAGATGAGTCATTCGGAGACGCAGACTAATGCCTTGGGTTCATAAGTTCAAATCCTGTGGCTGGTGGAATTTAAATTCAATTGATAAGCAACTAGAAAGCCAGTCTTAGTAAGGATGACCATGACAACTCTCATCAATTGTTGCAAAAACCTATTGGCTTCATGCACCATCCAGAGGAGGTAATGACCTAGTAGTATTATCGCTGGGCTATTAATCCAAAGACCCAGGTAATAATCTGGGGACCTGGGTTTGAATCCTGCCATTTGCATATGGTGGAATTTGAATTCAATAAAAATATCTGGAATTAAGGATCTAGTATTACCCTGAATCCGTTGTTGGAAAATTCCATCTGGTTCACTGATGTCCTTTATGGAAGGAAGATGCCCTCCTTACCTGGTCTGGCCTACATGTGACTCCAGACCCACAGCAATGTGGTTGACATTTAACTGCCCCCTGGGTAATTAGGGATGGGCAATAAATGTCCTCATCCTGCGAATGAAAAAACAAAAAAGCCTTAGGTAATCTCCCATCATAACTGGTTTGGTCTCCATGTAACTCCAGGGCTTACAGAAGTTGCTTCACTCCTCACTCCCTAATAAATGCCAGAGCTAACCACCCAGTTGTACTGAACCAGTGAACAGAAAGGTTCCAGAAAGCAGCTCATCACCCTCTTCTCAAGGATAATTAGTGAATGAGCAATGAATTTCTTTCCAATAACACACAGTCAATGTAAGATTATTTAAAAATCTTTACCTCTTTATCTTTCTCTCCTCCTCAGGCACCTATTAAATCCTAGCTCATTCGCTGAGCAATAACTACTTATGTAGCTCAGTAGTAAATGTCCAATAATGCTGTCCCAAAGTGCCTTGGAATATTGATATTGTGAGCAGTTGTATCTAAGGAGGGAGTCCAGAGAAGGTTTATAAGAATGATCCCGGGCATGAAGAGCTTCTCACATGGAGGTGAGTTGGGGTCTCTGGGTCTGTACTCGATGGGGTTTAGAAGGATGAGGGGGAGTCTGATTGAAACTTCCAGGATACTGAGAGGCCTGGGACAGACTGGACGGGGAGAAGATGTTTCCACTACTGGGACAGACTAGGACCAGAGGGCACAGCCTCAGCGTGAGGGGACAAGCCTTTAGAACAGAGATGAGGAGGAATTTCTTCAGGGTGGGGAATCTGTGGAACTCATTGCCACAGAGGGCTGTGGAGACCAAGTCATTGAGTGTGTTTAGGACAGAAATAGATTGGTTTAAGTTTTGTGTAAAGATTTGTAGCTCAGGTGCTGGTTGCAGTTATTGTGGGTATGTTCGCTGAGCTGGGAAGTTGCTTTGCAGACCTTTTGTCCCCTTTCTGGGTGATATCCTCAGTGCTGTGGAGCCCTCCTGTGAAGCGCTGCTGTGCTGTGTTGGCTGGAATGAATTTGGTTTTGTTCCCACTGCTTCCCAGTTGTTCATTGCAGTGGTCACTATATTGGGTCTAGGTCCATGTGTTTATTGATGGAGTCCGTGGATGAGTTCCAAGCTTCAAGAAATTCTCTGGCTGTCCTCTGTTTGGCTTGTCCTATTATTGTTGCGTTGTCCCAGTCGAATTTGTGGTCCTTGACTCTTGATAGGTTCTTGATCAGTAAGGGTATCAAGGATTACAGGGAGAAGGCAGGAGAACGGGGTTGAGAAACATAACAGCCATGATCGAATAGCGATGCAGACTTGGTGGATTGAATGGACTAATACTGTTCCAATATCGGATGGTCTTGTGGAATTTTAATTATTCTAAATGCAATGTATAAATAGAAGTAATGAGTGTTTCTGATCCAGTGGAAAGTGTTATATAGAAATTCTTTTCGCATTTTTTTTCCCTGGACTAGACGGATATCCAAATCAGGGGTAGGAGTAGACCATTCTGCCCCTCAAACCTGCTCCACTTTTTCAATGGGATCACATTTGATCTGATTGGCTTAAACTCCATATTCCTACTGATCCCCAATAACATTTAACTTCCCTTTTAGTCAAGTGAAGAAGGCGTTTGGTATGCTTTCCTTTATTGGTCAGAGCATTGAGTACAGGAGTTGGGAGGTCATGTTGTGGCTGAACAGGACATTGGTTAGGCCACTGTTGGAATATTGCGTGCAATTCTGGTCTCCTTCCTATCAGAAAGATGTTGTGAAACTTGAAAGGGTTTAGAAAAGATTTATAGGGATGTTGCCAAGGTTGGCGGATTTGAGCTATAGGGAGCGGCTGAACAGGCTGGGGCTGTTTTCCCTGGAGCATCGGAGGCTGAGGGAGACCTTATAGAGGTTTATAAAATTATGAGGGGCATGGATAGGATAAATGGACAAAGTGTTTTCCCTTGGGTCACGGAGTCCAAAACTAGAGGGCATAGGTTTAGGGTGAGAGGGGAGAGATATAAAAGAAACCTAAGGGGCAACGTTTTAAGGAAAAGGGTGATCTTGTATGGAATGAGCTGCCAGAGGATGTGGTGGAGGCTGGTATGATTGCAACATTTAAGAGGCATTTGGATGGATATATGAATAGGAAGGGTTTGGAGGGATATGGGCTGAATGCTGGCAGGTGGGACTAGATTGGGTTGGGATATCTGGATGGTATGGACAAGTTGGACTGAAGGGTCTGTTTCCATGCTGTACAACTTTATGACTCTATAACTCTAAGACCCCAGGTGGCTCAGTAGTTAGCACTGCTGTCTTACAGCACCAGGGAGGACTCAGGTTCAATTCCACCCTCAGGCAACTGTCCGTGTGGAGGTTCATTCTCCCTGTGGTTTCTTCCCACAGTCCAAATATGTGCAGGTTAGGTGAATTGGTCATGGGAAATACAGGGATAGGGTAGGGGGTTTGGGTCTGGATGGGATGTTCTTTGGACTGTCAGTGTGGACTTAATGGGCCAGATGCCCTGCTTGCTGAAAATGTGTTGCTGGAAAAGCGCAGCAGGTCAGGCAGCATCCAAGGAGCAGGAGAATCGACGTTTCGGGCATGAGCCCTTCTTCAGGAAGGATTCCTAAAGAAGGGCTAATGCCCGAAATGTCGATTCTCCTACTCCTTGGATGCTGCCTGACCTGCTGCGCTTTTCCAGCAACACATTTTCAGCTCTGAGCTCCAGCATCTGCAGTCCTCACTTTCTCCCAGATGCCCTGCTTCTATGATTTGAAGTTGAGTGGATTGGGCCTGCCCTCACTAGGGTTTAGAAGATTGAGTGGCAACTTTATTGAAACATCCAATAAGTCTTCAGATTGGTTCCACAGGTCTGCGTAACATCGAGGGATGAAGGGCCTTCACTGCACTGTAATGTTCTATATCCTTACAGAACTTGACAGGGTAGGTGAGGAAAGGTTGGTTTGCTTTATGGGAGAGTCTAGTCCCAGAAGTCATAGACACACAGACATTAGGAGGAGTGGGAGACCATTCATTGATAGATTGAATTTGACAGAATTTGACAGGTGGGTACCACAGAGACGTGCTTGCAAGGGGATCAGGGCTGTGAACTAAATATCCAAGGATACACTTCCTCATAAAAGGGCAGTCAGATAGACAGAGGGGGTTCAGGTTGTCTTGTTTATAAGAATCAATAGCAAGCTGTAATGCAGCTTCAGAAAGTGTAGAATCTGTGTGGGTCAGGTTGAGGAATCGCAAAGGGAAAATAGACCCTGGTGGGAGTTGTGTACAGGGCCATCATCAGGATGTGGGGCAGGAAACAAGGAGCTAAAAAAGGCACGCAAGAAAGGTGTTGTTCCAATAATCATGGGGGATTTCAATATGAGGGTGGACTGAGGAATTTAGATTAGTAGCAGATTTAATGAAAAGGAATTCATGGAATGTCTATGAAATGGTTATTTGGAGCAGCTTGTGATAGGGCCCACTGGGGAACAGGCAATTCTGGATTTGGTGATGTGTAATGAGGCAGCGTTGATCAGGGAGATGAAGGTGAAGGAACCCATTCCCCCCAGGGAACAGTGAGCGTAATATGATAGAATTCACCGTGCAGTTAGAGAGGGAGAACCTGGAATCAGGTGTAACAGTATTCTAATTGAGTAAAGGTACATGCAAAGACGTGAGGGAGGAGCTGGCCAGAGTGGATGGGAAGGGGACCCTAACAGGGAAGGTGGTGGAGCAGCAATGGCGGGGGTTTCTGGGGTTACTTTAGGAGACATTTATCACAAGGAGGGAGAGAAGTTCTACGGGTGGGGTTGGGGGGGTGGGAATGAGGCAACCATGGCTGACAAGGGAAGTCAGGGACAGCACAAAAGCAAAAAGCATAGGATGTGGAGAAGATTATTGGGAAGCCAGAGAATTGGGAAGCCTTTAAAAACCAGTAGAGATTAACTTAAAAAGCAATAAGAGGGGAGAGGTTGACATATGAAAGTGAGCTGGCTAATAATATAAAAGAAGATTGCAAGAGTTTTTTAATCTATCTGAAAGGTAAGAGAGAGGCAAAAGGGAACAAGAAACCTCTGTAAAATGAGGTTAGAGAAGTAGTAACGGTTATATAACTCAACAGACGCCGGTATCCCAACCAAGTCACATTTTATTTACACACAGAGAGCCCTTGACACTGATCCAGCTCTCTCAGAGTGAACAGAACCTCTGACACTCCAGTTTATATCTGTCAGCCAAGGCTCCCTGATTGCACCAGATTAACAGCCCCAGTCAGGGAACTCATATTCTATGAGGTCCACCTGACTGACCTCATTACAATCACTGCACTTGTGGAACAAAGAAATGGCGGATGAACCTGAATAGGTACTTTGTATCAGTCTTCACGGTGGAAGATACCATTAGCATACTTCAAGAGAGTCGGGGCAGAGGAGGTTGTAATGGCCATCACTAGGGAGAAGGTGCTGGGGAGATTGAAAGGTCTGAAGGTGGATCGATCACCCCAGAGATCTGAAGGAGATAGCTGAGGAGATTATGGAGGCATTGGTGGTGATCTTTCAGGAATCACTGGAGTCAGGGAGGGTTCCAGAGGACTGGAAAATGGCCAATGTACCACCCCTGTTTAAGAAGGGAGGGAGTCAGCAGATAGGGCGCCATAGGTTGGTTAACCTTACCTGGGTGTTGGTAAGATTTTGGAGTCCATTATTAAGGATGAGATTGTGGAGTATTTGAAAGTGCGTAGTAAAAATAGGCCTGATTCAGCACGGCTTCATGAAAGGGAGGTTATTGCTGACAAATCTTTTAGAATTCTCCAAGGCGGTACAGAGCAAATTAGACAAAGGAGAGTCAATGGACGTAATTTATTTGGATTTCCAGAAGGCTTTTGGCAAGGTGCTGCACAGGAAGCTGCTAAATAAGATCAGAGGCCGTGGTGTTAGAGGCAATCTACTGGCATGGATAAAGGATTGGCTGACTGGCAGAAGGCAGAGAGTTGGGATAAAGGGATTTTTTTTTCAGGATGGCAGCTGGTGACCAGTGGAGTTCCACAGGGGTCAGTGTTGGGACCACAGCTATTCACCTCATACAACAACAATCTGGATGGAGGAACCGAGTGCATTGCTACTAAGTTTGCAGATAATGCAGTGGTGGGTGAAGGGCTAAGTCGCGTTGAGGAAGTGGGGAGGCTGCAGAAGGATTTGGACAGGCTAGGAGAGTGGGCAACGAAGTGGCAGGTTGAACACAATGTGGGAATATTATGCAGTTTGGGAGGCAGAATAGAAGTGTAGACTATTTTCTAAATGGGGAAAAGGTTTTGGAAGTCTAAATCACAAAGGAGTTGAGAAACATATCAACCATGATTGAATGGTAGAGCAGACTCAATGGGCTGAATGGCCTAATTTTGCCCCTATATCTTATGGTCTTATTCAGCCCTCTCATTCTGCTGTGCCATTCAAAAAGATCATGGCCGATCATGCAACTCAGTCCCCTGTTCCCACTTTCACCCTCTCGCCCTAAAAACTATATCTAACTTTTTCTTAAAAAAACAACCTCAAAATCTCAGAATGAAGGATCGCACAGTTGAGCCAGGGATGAGGAGGAATTTCTACTCTCAGGGGGTAGTGAACGGGTGGAATTCTTTACCACAGAAGTCTGTTGAGGCTGGGTCATTAAGGCTGAGACTGACTATAGGGGAATCAAGGGTTATGGAGATAAGGCAGGAAACTGGAGTTGAGGATTATCATTCCAGCCACGATCTCACTGAATGGTGGAACAGAATCATTGGGCCGAATGGCCTATTTCGACTCCTGCATCTTGTGGTCTTCTAACCGCCTGTGCTCACTGACCCACATTGGCTCACTCCCATTAGTGTGTTGAATGAAAGATTCCCATCCTTATGCTCAAGTCCCACTGTGGCCCCAGGCCCTCCAGGCCCACAACACCTCTGTGCTCTGCACATCACTGCCAGAGACTTCTTAAATGCCTTTCTGAGTGATTTGCCACAAGGAGAGAGGGCAGTGGTTATGTTGCTGAAATAAGCAATTGAAAGGACACAAGTTCAAATCACATGCTGGTACTCCAAGCATTTGAATTCGGTTTATTAAAACATTCAGTAAAAGTGACATGAAACTGTCAGATTATCGTTTAAATCCTAACTAATTCGTTTATGTCCTTCAGGGAAGGAAGTTTGCTAGTCTCACCTGAGGTTCAGGTGAAGTAATGTACTACACAAACTCTAGCACACTTACCACTGTGAGGTAGTCATCGTATGGTGCAACACAGGAAGAGATCGTTCAGCCCATTCAGTGTATGCTGTTTCTTTCAATCAGTCATCTAATTGGTCCTTCCAGACGCCCGTTGTCCATACTTTCCGATATTTGTGTAGTGCGTTTCTGAAGGCTGCTCTTGAATCTGTACCTGTCACCCTCTCAGGCTGGGAGAAAGTGAGGACTGCAGATGCTGGAGGTCAGAATCGAAGAGTGTGGTGCTGGAAAAGCACAGCCGGTCAGGCAGGATCCGAGGTGCAGGAGAGTCAATGTTCCTGATGAAAAGTTTATGCCTGAAATGTCAACTCTCCTGCTTCTCGGATACTGCCTGTCCGGCTGTGCTTTTCCAGCACCACACGTTTTGATCCTTTCAGGCTGTCCAATCCCGCTGTCAAACCCTTCACAGGCCATTCTTGAAATCATCTCTGCTTCTTTTCTCACCTTAAACAGAGACATATGGCACAAAAACAGACCCTTCATCAACGTGGACCAGGTTTCACAACTAAACTTTTGGTCATCGTTCCTCCAACCATTGAAAACAGCTTCTTTCCACTTTCCCCTTCTAAACTATTCATGATTATAATGTCACACGGAGACAGTAAGGACTGCTGATCCAGACCAGTGGTTTCCGACTGAAACATTGACTTTCCTGCTCTTCGGATGTTGTCTGATCTGCTGTACTTTTCCAGCTTTATATCTATCGACTCTTATAAATGTCACAATCAGGCCTCTTCTCTGCCCTACCTCAAGTTCATGTTGAGGTCATACAGAATGTTGGTGAGGCCTCTTCTGGACCATTGTGTCCAGTTCTGGTCACCCTGTTATAGGAAGGATATTATTACGTTAGACGGGGTTCAGAAGAGATTTACTAGGATGCTGCTGAAAAATGGAGGGTTTGAGTTATAAGGAGAGGCCGGATGGGCTGGACCTTTCTCACTGGAGTGTAGGAGGTTGATGAGGCAAAAGTGGGTACAGTAGATGCTGGAGATCAGAGTCTAGATTAGCGTAGTGCTGGAAAAGCACAGCAGGTTCGGCAGCATCCGAGGAGCAGGAAAATCGATGTTTCGGGCAAAAGTCCTTCATCAGGAACGTAAGAGGTTGATGGGTGACCATATAGAAGTTAATAAAATCATGAGGGGTGTAGATAAAATGAATGGTAGGTGTCTTTTGCCTACGATGGGGGCATATTTCTAAGGTAAGAGGAAACAGATTTTAAAAAGACACGAGGAGCAAATTCTTTACACAGAGGGTGGTTCGCATGTGGAATGAACTTCCTGAGGAAGTGGTGGGTGCGGGTACAGTTACACATTTAAAAGACATTTGGATAAGTACATGAATAGAAAAGGTTTGGAGGGATATGGGCCAGGAGCAGGCAGGTGGGACTAGTTCAGTTTGGGAATATGGTCGGCATGGACTGATTGGACCGAAGAGTCTGTTTCCATGCTGTATGACTCCACGACTCCATGTTGTTCACTCTATCTAGGTAGCTATGATCGCTCACTACTGGAACCATTCTTGTTTTTCTGTACCCATTCTAAACCCCTTCAAATTGTTCCTAAAATGTGCCAGCCTGTCTAGTTCCTTCATGACTCAACTCCCACACCAGCAGACTGGCTCTTCACTGACCTCAGAAGGAGCACTCAGTTGCACTGAACAAACAGCGAAGGCCCAGGGAAGACTCTCTGTGCCAACTCATGGTCAACTGGGGAAGGGCAATTATTTATAGCGTCCCCTGTTACCCAAAAACATGTTTGCCACCATATCGCGTCCACCAATTGATGAAGTGACAAGAGAAGTTTAGAAATAATGGCAAAGATGGCGAGGAGATTTAGACTGGCACCAGAGACGAGGAACTTCAGTGAATGTGGCAAGACTAAAGACTCTGGGATGGTTCATCTCGGAACAGCGCTGTTTAAGAGGAAATTTGTGGAGGGTTTTCAAATCATGGAGGCTTCCGATTGGCCTCAGTGGCAGAGGGATGGTAATCAAAACCCCCAGATTTCAGGAAAAAGAGATGATAAGGAGTCATTAATTTAGGACTGATCTGAGGAGACATTTCTTCACTCAGAGAGATGTGTACCTTTGAATTAACAATGCCGTGAAAGCAGTGGATGCAGAGTTGTTAGGTATATCCAAGGCTGGGGTTGATCAAGTGTTGGAGTCTGTAGACAGAGGGTGGTGGGATTCGGGTAAAAGCGCTGATCTGATGCACAACATCAGCCATGATCTCATTAAGTATCAGAGCACGGTCAAGGAGAAAACTGTTGTTTCTCCGCATGGTGTTTTGATACAGTGAGTTGTTGTGATCTGGGACGTCCCTCCTGAAAGAGGCGTAGAAGCAGATTCAACACAAACGTTTAAAGAGGAACTGAAATACTCTGCTTGAGAAAAAAAAACTTAGTGCTCATTTATCATCAAAGTTGTCCCCACTAACCTTTTATCCATTCCCTATCGTTCCTGAAAATACTACAGCCACGAATAAAAAGTGTGCGTTCCTCACTTTGCATCGAGTGTTAATGCACACTTTTTAACATAATCCCAGCTGGCAAGCAGTACCTGCAGGGGAGTAATGTTATTACATTCCAACCCAACCTGTCTCATGTTTCCATCCTGTCTGAACCCTCTTTGCAGAAGAAGACCCAAGACTTTGGATCAAAGGAATAGTAAAAAAAAAAGAATCGATCCTACATAGAGATATCTAGTGAAAGACGTAAGTAGATTTAACTTTCACAAGGAAATTGAATGATAGAGTCATACAGCATAGAAACAGATCCTTCAGTCCAACTAGTCCCAAACCAAACTAGTCCCAAGTGACTGCATTTGGCCCATAACCCCCCTCCAAACCTTTCCTAATCGTGTGGCGAGAAATCAGAGTTAACGTTTCGGGTCCATTAACAGTTTTTCCAGCAATTTCTGTTTTTGTTTCTGATTTCAAGTATCTGCAGTTCTTTTGTTTTTTTATTTCCTACTCACGTACTGATGTAAATGCCTTTTAGATTTTGTAACTGTGGCTGCATCCACCACTTCCTTTGTCAGGTCATTCCTCACACTAAACACTCTCTGTGTGAAAACATTCCTTTTAAATCTTTCTCCTCTCACCTTAAAAATATTCCCTAGTTTTGAACTCCCTCACCTGAGAGAAAAGATCCTTGCCAATTATCTTATCTCTGCCCCTTGTGATTTTATAAAACTCTATAAGGTCACCCTTTAATTTGCTATGCTCCGGTGAGAAAAGTCCCAGCCTATCCAGCCTCTCTTTCCAACTCAAACCCTCCATTCCCAGCAACATCCTGGTAAATCTTTTCTGAACGCTGTCCAGCTGGATAATATCCTTCCTATAGCAGGGCGGCCAGACCTGGACACAGTATTCCAGAAGAGGCCTCAACACCATCCTGTACAACCCCAACATGCCATCCCAACTCCTATGTTCAGAGGTCTGAGCAATGAAGGCAAGTGTGTCAAATGCCTTCTTACCCACCCTGTCTACCTGTGACACAAATTTTAAAGAACCATGTACCTGAACCCCTAGGTCTCTCTGTTCATCAACATTACTCAGGGCTTTACCATTAAATGTATAAGAGTCAAGATCAGAGTGGTGTTGGAAAAGCACAGCAGGTCAGGCAGCATCCAAGGAGCAGGAAAATCGACGTTTCGGGCAATGAAGGTCTTTTGCCCGAAACGTTGATTTTCCTGCTCCTCGGATGCTGCCTGACCGACTGTGCTTTTCCAGCAACACTCTGATCTTGACTCTAAATTCCAGCATCTGCAGTACCCTTTTCTGTCCAGTTCTGATTGCCTAGTCACGAGTTACCAGCAGGTTCAGGAACAGCTTCTTCCCGCCTGGTATTAGACTGATGAATGGAGTAAAAACGATGACTGCAGATGCTGGAAACCAGAATCTGGATTAGTGGTGCTGGAAGAGCACAGCAGTTCAGGCAGCATCCAAGGAGCAGCGAAATGCAAAAGCCCTTCATCAGGAATGTCTCTAGCCTCAAATAATGCTGGTCTAGTGAGCATTGATCTCTCTTGTACACCCTGTGCAATGTAACTTGTATGCCACTGTCTAAATCCTTTGTTCTGTAAGTCCTTGCTTACAATGATCTACCTGCACTACTCACAAAGCTTTTCATTGTACTTCGGTATACATGGCAATAAATATATTAAAAAATCAGTCACACTCTCATGCACAGACTGTAATAGACACAGAGATATTCTCACAGACATACACACACACAGGCACTCACACACATACATACTCACACGCAACAACTCTGACAATCACACACACGCTCACAAGCACAGATTCTCACACACTCACAGATCCTCATTCAAATGCACACACACCAACCCACACATTCATACACACACTCACGTGTACACGCAGATACACACACACACAGCCACACACGCACACATAACACACTCGGTCACATATACACACAGACACACACACATTGACGCACCTACACACATTCACACACAGGCACACACACTCAGCCACGCATACACACACACATCCAGTCACACCCATGCACACACACACACACACATACTCACACCCACAGATACATACACACACACAACCACATAGACACACACTGACACACCAACACACCCACACAATCACAGACTCACACGCACATATAGAGATGCAAGCATACGCTCTCACACAGGCACACCTATACATTGACACATAGACACATCCACACATCCCCACATACAAACATGCTCACAAATACTCATGCACATATCCACACAGTCTCGCTCACACACACACACACACTCACATACAACCACACACACATACAAACACACTCAGATACACCCACACACATATCCATACTATCCCTCTCTCACAGACACATATATACACACACACACAGACACATAGATACATCCACACATACAAACACACTCAGATACACCCACACACATATCCATACTATCCCTCTCTCACAGACACACATACACACACACACACACAGACACATAGATACATCCACACATACAAACACACTCAGATACACCCACACACATATCCACACTCTCTGTCACATAAACACTCACACACACACAGATCTACACTCTCTCTCTCTCACACACAGGCACACACACACACCCACACATATAAACACCCTCACATACACCCACATACATATCTACACTCTCTCACACACACAAACACACCCACCCACACATACAAACACTCTAACATACACCCACACACATATCTACACTCTCTTTCTCTCACACAGACACACACACACACACACACACTCATGCGATTGCGCACCGTCCCTTACCTTGGCCTCAATCTCTAAGGACTGTCACTGTTTACAGTGTAATAATCCTGTCTCTGACAACACATAAAAGTTGATATCTTTGAATTGACAGAACAATTTCCCCCCTTTTTGATGTTTAAATTGATCTCATTATTGAATGAAAAGGATACATTTAAATGCAATTTACTGTTACTCTGTGGAAGGGGAAACTTGATTCAAGATCTACCCAGCCCTGAGGACTCGAGTCATATACAGTTCAATACCCATAGGGATGAGGAAAATACTTCTGTTACTCCACAAAGCTGGCAGGATTACTGAAAGGATTTCATTTTAATTAATTCTTTTTAAATTCCTGAAGTAAAGCAGGACATCAGTTGGACTCAGAGTACTCAAAGGGGTAATGCAGTAAATTAGAAAGTGCTGGTTGGGGAATAGACAGATAAACCTGACGTATTGTCCTCTGTCAACTCTGAGTCAGAAACTTGTAGGCTCTGTACAGAGTTTTAACCTCAGAGAGATGCTCCCTGTACAGGACAGGGAGTGCTGCACTGTCAGAGGTGCTGTTTTTCGGAGGAGGTAGGAAACTCCAGGCCTCGTCTTGCCTCTCAGATGGATGTATATTCAAAGGGCAACAAGGCAGGAGGCCTGGAGGTCAAAGTTCAGCTGCCAACTGCCATGTTAAAGAAACAAGCCGTCTGTCATAATCACTGTGCTGCCAGTGGATTCTTACAATACATTATTCGGTGTATAAGTCCATAAGACATAAGAGCAGAAATGAGGCTATTCAGCCCATCGATTCTGCTCTGCCATTCCAGCTCGTTTTGGTTGGATGGCTGGCTTGTGATGGAAGGTGATGCCAACACAGTGAAGGGTTTAAATTCTTCACTGGCTGAGGTTACCATGACGGAGTCTCCTTCTCAACCTGCACCGTTACCCACGGTGTGGTGACCCTCATGCTAAACCACCACCAGTCACCTCTCTCCAGTGAGGCAGCAGCCCTATGATAGGGCAGGACAATAGCGACTTTATATTACCTTTAAGGGACTCCTGTGGTGCATTGGTAGTGTCCCTACCTCTGAGGTAGAACACCTGGATTCAAATCCCACCTGCTGCAGAGTGATGTGATCGGAATTTGATTAAGAATATATTTTAAAAAGCAATGTTCCCTTTTGTAATTTTAAAAATCTCAGCAAATGGGCCAAGTGCTGGTAAATGGGACTAGATTAGGTTAGAATGTCTTGTCAGCATGGATGAGTTGTGCTGTACATCTCTAAAACTCTACAACTCTAAGCTCTTCAGCAGCAGTGTGTACTATTTACAAGATGCACTGCAGAAATTCACCAAAGATCCTCAGACAGCACCTTTCAAACCCATGACCACTTCCATCTAGAAGGACAAGGGCAGCAGATACATGGGAACATCGTCCCCTGCAAGTTTCCCTCCGAGCCACTCACTATCCTGACTTGGAAACTTATCACCCTTCCTCCATTGTCACTGGGTCAAACTCCTGGAATTCCCTCCTGAAGGGCATTATGGGTCAACCCACAGCACATGGAGTGGTTCAAGAAGGCAGCTCACCCCCACCTTCTCAAGGGGCAACGAAGGATGGGCAATAACTACTGGGCCCAGCCAGCGATGCCCACATCCCATGGGCGAGTAAATTATTTAAAAATCCTTTGATTTTAAGGAGCACATGGATGTCCTGAGATGTTGAAGGATGTCATTTGAATGAGGGGTTTTTAACTTCTTTCAGGAGGAAATGGGAATTGGCAAAAGTGAAAAGTTTTGAGCATTGAAGTAGCGGGAAAGGAGGAATGCAACTCTGAGGTGTTCTCAGAAAGCTTGATTTCAATGGAGTGAGGGTATAAGGTGGGAAAAGAAAATGAAGAATGGACCATTTGGAGTTTGGGAAGAAAAGAGCTGAAAGTAAAGTGAGGCATTGATGGCCAGAGTGAGGGTAGGGCCAGTCAGGTATGGTGGGGGAAGCTTGTGCCTGGAGTCGGAGGAGGTAGGGAAGGTCCTTAATGAATACTTTGCTTCAGTATTTACTACTGAGAGGGACCTTGTTGTTTGTGAGGACAGTGTGAAACAGGCTGATATACTTGAACTGGCTGTTGTTAAGGAGGGGGATGTGCTGAAAATTTGTAAAACATAAGGATAGATAAGTCCCCTGGGCCAGATGGGATATACCCGAGGGTTAATACAGGAAGTGAGGGAAGAGATTGCTGCACCTTTGGCAATGATCTTTGTGTCCTCACTCTCCACTGGACTAGTGCCAGATTTTGGAGGGTGGAAAATGTTATTCGTTTGTGCAAGAAAGGGAATAGGGATAATCCTGGGAATTACAGACCAGTCAGTCTTATGTCAGTGGTGGGTAGAGAGGATTCTGAAAGACAGGATTTACGATTACTTGGAAAACCATAGTTTTACTAGAAATAGTCAGCGTGGCTTTGTGAGGGGCAGGTTATGCCTCATAAGCCTTATGATACTGGAGGATGTGACAAAACACATTGATGAAGGGAGAACAACGGATGTGTTGTACATGGTTTGATAAGGTTCCCTATGGTAGTCTCATTCAGAAAGGAAGGAGGTATGAGATACAGGGAAATTTGGCTGTCTGGATACAGAATTGGCTGGCCCCTAGAAGACAGAGTTTGGTGGTAGATGTAAAGTATTCAGCCTAGAGCTCGATGACCAGTGGTATTCCGCAGGGATCTTTTCTCGGACCTCTGCTCTTTGTGATTTTTATGAGTGATTGGATGAGGAAGTGGAAGGATGGGTTATTACGTTTTCCGATGACATGAAGATTGGTGGAGTGGTGGATAGTATGGAGGGCTGTTGTAGGTTCCAACAGGGCATTGACAGGATGTAGAGGTGGGAAGTGGCAGATGGAGTTCAACCTCGAAAAGTGTGAAGTGATTCATTTTGGAAGGTCAAATTTGAATGCAGAATACAGGGTGAAAGACAAGATTCTTTGCAGTGTGGAGGAACAGATCCATTGATCCCTCAAAGTTGCCACCCAAGTTAATAGGATTGTTAAGAAGGCATATGGTGTGTTGACTTTCATTAGCAAGGGATTGAGCTTAAGAGCCACGAGGTTATGCTGCAGCTCTATAAAGCCCTGGTTAGATCACATTTGGAATATTGTGTTCAGTTCTGGTCACCTCATCAAAGGAAGGATGTGGAAGCTTTAGAGAAGGTGCAGAGGAGATTTACCAGAATGCTGCCTGGACTGGAGGGGTGTCTTATGAAGAAAGGTTGAGGGAGCTAAGGTTTTGCTCATTGGAGCAAAGAAGGGCGAGAGGTGACTTGATAGAGGTGTATAAGATGATGAGAAGCATAGATAGAGTGGACAGCCAGAGACTTTTCCCCAGGGCGGAAATGGCTGTCACAAGGGGGCATAATTTTAAAGTGATTGAAGAAAGGTTTAGGGGAGATGTCAGAGGTTCTTTACACAGAGAGTGGTGGGTGTGTGGAATGCACTGCCAGCAGTGGTAGTAGAGTCAGATACATTAGGGACATTTAAGCAACTCTTGGATAGGCACATGGATGACAATAAAATGAAGGGTACGTAGGTTATTTGATCTTAGAGGAGGATAAAAGGCTGGCACAACATCAAGGGCTGAAGAGCCTGCAATGTGCGAGACTGTGCTGTTCTATGTTCTATGTTCTTGACTAGGATACAGAGAGGGGAAATTGTAATAGAATGAAGAGGAACTGAGTAAAGAGTTAAAACAATCTCTCGCCATCTGGCTATCGGTTCTACTTTAGGTTATCAAAAAATCCTCAGGACATTCGCCTCACAAATATGGCTAGTTCTATTGGTCCTTAAGACAAAGTGGTCCCTTAAGAAGGTGGTGGTAAGCTACCTTCTTGAACAGTTGTAATCATTCCATAATTACGAGAATTCCCCAGCTTTTGACCTACTGTTGTAGCCACTATGTTTCCATGGCAGGTTGAGTTCAGATTCTGGTCAATGGCAACCCCTGCAAGATATTGATGCTGGAGGATTGAATGATGCCATTGAATGTCTCAGGACAATGGTTAGATTGTCTGTTATTGGAAATGGCCTTTACCTGGCAATTGTGTGGCGCAAATGCTATAATTCATTTATCCAGATATTGCCCAGATTGTGCTACATTTGGATATGAACTGCTTCCATACCTGAGGAGTCATGGATGGTGCTGAACCTCGAGCAATCATCGGTGAACATCCCCACTTCTGACCTTATGATGGAGGGAAGGTCATTGATGAAGCAGTTGGAGATGGTTGGGCCTAGGACACTACCCTGAGGAACTCCTGCAGAGATGTCCTGGACCTGACATGACTGATCTCCAACAACCACAGCCATCTTCCTCTGTGTGTCAGGTATGTCTCCAACCAGTGGAGTGGTTGCCCCCTGATACCCACTGATTCCAGTTTTGCCAGGGCTTCTTGATGCTACACTCTGTCAATGGCTGTCCCTCTCCCCTGCCCTCTGGGGTTCAGCTGTTTTGTCCATGTTTGACCCAAGGCTGTAATGAGGTCAGGAGCTGAGTGGTCCTGGTGGAACCCTCACATGTTGCTGAGCAGGTGCTGCCTGATGACACACTGTATCACTTGAGTGATGATTGAGAGTAAACTGATGCAGTGGAAATTGCCTGCGTTGGATTTGTCCTGGTTTTAGTACTGGCACAGCTTAGATAGGGGAGCAGCAACTTCTGGAGCACAAATACTCAGTACTATTACTGGAATGTTTTCAGGGGGGGCCATAATCTTTACAGTATCCAACAATTTCTTGAAATCACATTGAGTGAATCGATTTGGCTGATGACTGGTATCTGTAATACTGGGGACAACTAGAGATGGATCATCCAAAATGGATCATCCACTCAGCAGTTCTGGTTGAATATAGTTATGAATGCTTCAGCCTTGTCTCTGGGACACCCGGACCAACCAACCCAACCACCCCATGGCTCAACACTTCAACTCCCCCTCCCACTCCACCAAGGACATGCAGGTCCTTGGACTCCTCCATCGCCAGACCATAGCAACACGACGGCTGGAGGAAGAGCGCCTCATCTTCCGCCTAGGAACCCTCCAACCACAAGGGATGAACTCAGATTTCTCCAGTTTCCTCATTTCCCCTCCCCCCACCTTGTCTCAGTCCCAACCCTCGAACTCAGCACCACCTTCCTAACCTGCAATCTTCTTCCTGACCTCTCCGCCCCCCACCCCCACTCCAGCCTATCTCCCTCACCTTAACCTCCTTCCACCTATCGCATTTCCAACGCCCCTCCCCCAAGTCCCTCCTCCCTACCTTTTATCTTAGCCTGCTGGACACATTTTCCTCATTCCCGAAGAAGGGCTCATGCCCGAAACATCGATTCTCCTGCTCCTTGGATGCTGCCTGACCTGCTGCGCTTTTCCAGCAACACATTTTCATCCCCCATCATTGAGGTGTCTCTTCCTCTTTGAATTGTTTCATTGTTCACTGACATTCAGGACTCCAGAGCTTTAATATGATTTATTTGCAATATTGGCCTTCAGTACAAGAGGATTTGAGTTCAGAAGCAGCAATGTCCTTCTGCAGCTATATAGGCACATGGTGGGACCACGTCTTAAGTACTAAATACAGTTTTGGTCTCACTACTGAAGAAAGAATATACTTGCCGTAGCTGGAGTACAGCAGAGGTTCACCATATGAAGATGGCAAGACTGTGCTATCACAAGAGATTGGTACAATTAGCCTGTATTCCCTAAAGTTGAAGAAGATGGAAGGGATTTAAATCATGTAAAGTTCTGATAGGGCTGGACAGACTGGATACTGGGCGAATGTTTTCCTTGGCTGGGGAATCTGGGTCCAGAGGATACAATCTCAGGATACAGGGTAAACCATTTCAGACTGAGATGAAGTAACATTTCATCATGCAAAGGGTCGTGAACATATGGAATTCTCCACCACAGAAGACTGTGGAGGTCAGGCCACTGAAGGTATTCAAGAAGGAGATAGATGCATTTTTAGATTTTCATAACATCAAGGGTGTATGGGGAGAACGTGGGAATAAGGTGGAGATAGAGGATCAGTCATGATTATATTGAATGGCAAAAAGGCTGGAAAGGCTGAATGGCCTCTACTCCTGCTTTTATTTTCCAGACCTCCATCTTTCAATGGCGTTGCTTAGCTCTCCATCTCTGTCTGTGTACCTCTCAATCTCTGACTTACAGCTCTTTCTGTTCTTCCTGATGTTCTTGAATTCTGATTCCTCTTAAAAACCTGGCCTTAAAATCTGATCGAACGCAAAATGTAGAGAGGTATGTCTGATATCACACACCATCCCACACCTGCACCTCGAAATCTTGGCATCTCACGCCTGAGTTTGGAGTATACCAACATTGGAAACAAGTGAAGAAAGACTATCAGGTGGGAGCTGGGTGTTGTAATTTGCCCAGGAGCACTCGATAATGAGATTAGGTATGAGACCATAAGACGACAAGGCATAGGAGCAGAAATTAGGCCATTCAGCCCATTGAGTCTGCTCCACCATTCGATCATGGCTGATAAGTTTCTCAACCCCATTCTCCTGCTTTGTCCCTGTAACCCCTGACCTCCTTGACAATCAAGAACTTATCTATCTCCGTCTTAAATATACCCAATGAGCTGCCTTCTGTGGCAGTGAATTCCATTGATTCGCCACTCTCTGGCTGAAGAAGTTCCTCCTTATCCCCATTCAACAGGTCTTCCCTTTACTCTAAGGCTGTGCCCTCCGGTCCTGGTCTCTCCTACCAATTGAAACATCTTCCAAACATCTACTCTGTCCAGGCCATTCAGTATTCTGTAAGTTTCAATTAGATTCCACCACCCCCCCATTCTTCTAAACTCCATCGATATAGACCCAGAGTCTCAAACATTCCTCATCTGTTAAGCGTTTCATCCCTGGGACCATTCTCATGAACCTCCTCTGAACCTGCTCCAGGACCAGTATATCCTCCCTGAGATATGGGGCCCAAAACTGTACACAATACTCTAAATGTGGTCTAACCAGAGCCATATAGAGCCTCAGAAGTAAATCCCTGCTTTTATACTCAAGTCCTCTCAAAATAAATGGCAATATCAATTTGCCTTCCGAACTACCAACTCAACCTGCAAGTTTACCTTAAGAGAATCCTGGACAAGAACTCCTAATTCCCTTTGCACTTCAGATTTCTGAATGTTCTCCCTATTTAGAAAACAGTCCATGCCCCTATTCTTCCTACCATTGTGTATGTCCTCACATATTCCCACATTGTACTCCATCTGCCACTTCTTTGCCCACTCTCCTAACCTGTCTAAATCCTTCTGCAGCCTCCCCACCTCCTCAAAACTGCTTGTCTCTCTACCTATCTTTGTATTGTCTGCAAAGATAGCCAGAATGCCCTCGGTTCCTTCATTTAGATCATTAATGCATAAAGTGAAAAGTTGTGGTCCCAACACTAAGCCTGTGGAACACCACTTGTCACTGGCTGCCATCCTGAGAAAGACCCTTTTAACCCCACTCTCTGCTTCCTGCCAGACAGCCAATCTTCTATCCATGCTAGCACCTTGTCCCTAACACCATGGGCTCTTATCGTACTCAGCAGCCTCCTGTACAGCACCTTGTCAACGGCCTTCTGGAAGTCCAGGTAGGTAACATCCATTGGCTCTTGTCATCTCCAAGCCAGATGACGAATAGCTTGGAAGGGAATTTGAAGGTGGTAATGTTCTCTTGTATCTGCTGCCCTTGTCCTTCTAGATGGAAGTAGTAGTGGGTTTGGAACGTGCTGTCTGAGGATCTTTGGTGAATTTCTGCAGTGCATCTTGTAGATAGTAAACACTGCTGCCACTGAATTTGATGGTGGAGGGAATGGATACTTGTGAATGTGGTGCCAATTGAGTAGGCTGCTTTGTCCTGGATGGTATCAAGCTTCTTGAGAGTTGTTGGAGCTGCCCCCATCCAGGCAAGTGGGGAGTATTCCATCCCCCTTCCTGACTTGTGCCGTGTAGATAGTAGACAGGCTTTGGGGAGTCAGGAGGTGAGTTACTCCCTGCAGTATTCCTAGCCTCTGACTTGCTGTATCTACTATAGTAATATTATTCCAGGCCATGAGAGCTGGTGAAATTTAAGTTCCAGCAATCAATACCATTGCTATACTGAGTCCACCACGACCAACATCCTGGGAGTTATCATTGATTAGGAACTGAACTGGACTCGCCATAGGCCTGGGCTCCCAAGTTACTCGTCCAGTGACCTTCCCACTATTTACCTGATGTTGAGTCCACTGCTTTTTGTCATTTATATAAATGATCTGGATGTGAATATCGGAGGCATGGTTAGTATGTTTGCAGATGACACCAAAATTGGTGGTGTAATGGTCAATGAAGAAGACTATCTCAGAGAATTTTGGGATCTTGAGCAGATGGGCCGATGGGCTCAGAAGTGGCAGATGGAGTTTACTTTGGATAAATGTGAGGTGTTGCATTTTGGGAAGACAATTCAAGGCAGGATTTATACTGTAATTGATAGAGCCCTGGGGATGTGGGTTCATAGTTTTTTGGAGGTGGAGTCACAGGTAGACAGGGCAGTGAGGAATGCGTTTGGTGTGCTTGTCTTTATTGGCGTACAGGAGTTGGGAGGTCATATCACGGCTGTACAGGACATTGGTGAGGCCACTTTTGGAACACTGCATGCAATTCTTGTCTCCCTGTTACAGGAAGGGTGTTATGAAACTTGAAAGTGTGCAGAAAAGGTTTACAAGGATGTTGTCGGGTTTGAAGGGTTTGAGCTAAAGGAAGAGGCTGAACAGGCTGGGGCTGTTTTCCCTGGAGCATCGGAGACTGGGAGATGGCCTGATAGAGGTTTATAAAATCATGAGGAGCATGGATAGGGTGAATAGAAAAAGTCTTTTTCCCAGGGCAGGGGAGTCCAGAAACTAGAGGGCATACGTTTAAGGTGAGAGGGGAAAATTTAAAAGAGAGCTGAGGTGAATGTGTGTTTGTGTGTGTGTGTGTGTGTGTGTGTGTGTGTGTGTGTGGAATGACCTGCCAGAGGAAGTAGTGGAGGCTGGAATAATTACAGCATTTCAAAGACCTCTGGACGGGTACATGAATAGGAAGGGTTTAGAGTTATTAGCCAAATGCTGGCAAATGGGACTAGATCAGTTGAGGATAGCTCGTTGGCATGGATGAGTTAGACTGAAGTCTCTGTTTAGACCATAAGACCATAAGACCATAAGACATAGGAGTGGAAGTAAGGCCATTCGGCCCATCGAGTCCACTCCGCCATTCAATCATGGCTGATGCGCATTTCAGCTCCACTTGCCAGCGTTCTCCCCGTAGCCCTTAATTCCTCTAGACAACAAGAACCTATCAATCTCGGCCTTGAAGACATTTAGCGTCCCGGCTTCCACTGCACTCCGTGGCAATGAATTCCACAGGCCCACCACTCTCTGGCTGAAGAAATGTCTCCGCATTTCCGTTCTGAAATGACCCCCTCTAATTCTAAGGCTGTGTCCACGGGTCCTAGTCTCCTCGCCTAACAGAAACAATTTTCTAGCATCCACCTTTTCAAAGCCATGTATTATTTTGTACGTCTCTATTAGATCTCCCCTTAATCTTCTAAACTCCAACGAATACAATCTCAGTATCCTCAGCCGTTCCTCATATGCTAGACCTGTCATTCCAGGGATCATCCGTGTGAATCTCCGCTGGACACGTTCCAGTGCCAGTATGTCCTTCCTGAGGTGTGGGTACCAAAACTGGACACAGTACTCCAAATGGGGCCTAACCAGAGCTTTATAAAGTCTTAGTAGTACATCTCTGCTTTTATATTCCAACCCTCTTGAGATAAGAGACAACATTGCATTCGCTTTCTTAATCACAGACTCAACCTGCATGTTTACCTTTAGAGAATCCTCGACTAGCACTCCCAGATCCCTTTGTGCTTTGGCTTTATTAAGTTTCCATGCTGTACAACCCTATGACTCTCTGATTCTGTCCTTGCAAGCTTAGAAGCAAATGGCAAGAATGTTGAACTTAGCATAATCACTTGTTCAGAAATCCAGAAAAGGTGAACTGTTTTGGACTCTGTATCTAAGGAAAGATATTCTGGCATTGGAGGCACTCCAGAGAAGGTTCACTTTGCTGGTCCCAGGGTAAGGAGGGACCGACTCATGAGGAGAGGTTGAGTCGGTTGGGCCTGTAATCATTGGAGCTTAGAAAAATGAGAGGGGAGCTTATTGATATTTGCAAGATTCTTCGGGATTTGACAAGACAGATGTGGAAAGATTGCTTCTCCTTGTGAGAGAGTCTAGGACCGGAGGGCATCATCTCAGAACAAAGGGTCACACATTTATGACAGCGGTGAGGGGGAATTTCTTCTCTGAGAGGGGAGTGAATCTATGGAACTCTTTACCATAGACAGCTGTTGGGTCATTAAGTATATTCAAGGCTGAGATTGGCAGATTTGTTACCAGTGAGGGGATCAAAGGTTGTGGGGAAAATGCTGGAGAGTGGTGACGAGGATTATCAAATCAGATTGTAGTCTCAGTGATTGATGGAGCAGATTTGATGGGATGATTGGCCTACTCATGGATTGATTGCTTTCTTTGTGTGCTGTCCATTTCTATAATGCACTCTCAGGGTAATGGAGAGGGAGATATCCATTGTATCTGACCCATCCCATATCTGACCTGGGTGTACTCAGTGCTGACACTGGGCGAAACACAATCAGTGTAATTTTATGTCGCTGAGCTGTACCGGTAGCTGACCCAGGACAACTCAGGAGTGGACTGTAATCAAATACTGTCCCTCTGTATCATATCACACTTTAAATGAAAAAAGACACCCTGCCAAATATTTCTCAAATACCAACAAGTAACAACATTAATATCAAGTTCGTCCTTTCATAAAGAACTTTCTATTTTTCCCAGTGTTATGTTTTAATGAATTTCATTCTAGCTCATCCTATTATGAACAGGACCTGTTTAATCTTGCAATAGATCCGGGCTGTGTATAGGTAAAGCAAGGGTCAGCCAACAGCCGTGCGGTGGAGTGGCAGATACTGGAGCATCTTGTAGAGATCCCAGTGGACTGCTGATGGTGAATGGACAGGAATGTTTCCAACCGTGGGCTATGGAAAGTGAGCCACAGCTATTCAACAGACTTGAACAAGTGAAAGAAAATAAGGCAGCTTCGAGTTACAGAGATATTCCGAGAATTTCAAGCTGCATCCAAGGCAGAGAAGGGTCGGCTAAATGAAGAAGGAAAGTCCTTATTGAGCATATAGGAGCCTCCGCGTAACCCCTCAGGAGGGGATAGATTGAGAGAAATGGCAGATGGGTTGGTGTTGGAGGGGAAGAATCCACATCAAAGATGTATCACTGTCAGGTTAAGCTGGGGACTGAATTCAGAGACACACAGAGGCTTCTGGATCATTGGAGCTCTCACCCCATTGTCCTCAAAATGATGTCAGCCCCCATCTGGTCAAAGTGTCAAAAACTGAGAGCAACCTGTTCTTGTTGGGTGAGAACATTCAGGATAACAGAACCCAACTGAATAGATGGGGTTTATCTGCAGACTAATTTGAATGGCAGAATAGGATTGAGGGGCTGAATGGACTCCTCCAGTTGCCACGTTCCTTCCAGACCTCCATATTGGGAGTCTCATTGTCAATGCAGAGGTCTCCCATGATCCCTTTGTCAAATTATGATCTCGTTATCAGCCGACCAATAAGAGGGAACGACTATTCCCTGTAGCAGGAAAGACTATTACCATAACATATTGATTCAGAAGGGATTGTCACCACATGAGAAAAGTCTGGAACCTCACATAAACCCCAGTCTGAAAGTGGTCTCACTGCTCTCACGCTGACTCCCAAAAGGATGGGTTTCACAATGAGGACCTGGGCCAAATAAAAACGGATTGAGAAACATGTCAGGACTCCTCCAACAGCAACTTTTAAACTCACAATCACCTCCATCTAGAAGGACAAGTGCAGCAGATACGTGGGAACATCACCCCCTGCAAGTTCCCCTCCAAACCACTCACCACCCTGACTTGGAAATATATCACCATTCCTTCACTGTCACTGAGCCAAAATCCTTGAATTCCCTTCCTGAGGGCATTGTGGGTCAACCCACAGCACATAGACTGCTGCAGCACAAGAAAACATTTGAAGGTGGTGATGTCTTAGCATCACTGGCCTCAGAATCCAGAACCCCAGCGAGTCCCATCATAGCAGATTTTGCAACAAATAAACAAACAAATCTGAAATTAAAAGTTAGTCTAATGGTGACCATCGAACCATTGTTGATTGTTGTCAAAGAGCCACGTGGTTCAGCAATCCCTGTTAGGGAGAAAATCACCTGGTCTGAGTTAACACATGACTCCAAACTCTGGTTGGCTCTTAACTGGCCTCAGGGCCGGGAGGACAATCGTGCTGCTGCCTCCAGTGGCCAGGAGGAATCTGTGCCCACAACTGCCTCAAACTGCCAAGAGGCTGCCGCTGATGTCACTGACTGAACAGCTGCAAAAGGCTTTTAAGGGAAGAAAAATGAATAAAAAGGAGCAGAAGTTAAAAGGAGAGAAAAAGAAAGAAAGCAGACAGGAGCGGGCAAGCCCCAAGTTCAGGAAGCCTCACAGAGCCTCATTGCTCCTCTGCCCAAAATGTTCAAAAGCTGCTGAAAAGTGGGACAGTTTCAAAATAAGCATATATTGGTATGCTTTCCTTTATTGGTCAATACATTGAGTATAAGAGTTGGGGAGGGCATGTTGCAGCTGTCCAGGACATTGTTGGTTAGGCCACCTTTGGAATATTGTGTCCAATTCTGGTCTGCCTGCTATCGGAAGGACATTGTGAAACCTGAAAGGGTTCAGAAAAGATTTACAAGGATGTTGCCAGGGTTGGAAGTTTTGAGCTATAGGGAAACACTGAATAGGCTGGGCCTGTTTTCCCTGGAGCGTTGGAGGTTGAGAGGTGACCTTATAGAGGTTTATAAAATCATGAGGGGCGTGGATAGGATAAATAGACAAGGCCTTTTCCCTGGGGTGGGGGAGTCTAGAACTAGAGGGCATAGTCACAGGTTCCTATTACACTATTTCATTCCGAGATAATATCAGAATTCCTGTTGAAGTAATACCATAGCCATTCCTAGGGGAAGTAGATAGTCGATCTGCACCAAACAGTCAGAGCTCATCTCTGAGGGTTGCACGGTGGCTCAGTGGTTAGCACTGCTGCCTCACAGCACCAGGGTCCCGAGTTCAATTCCAGCCTCAGGCGACTGTCTGTATGGAGTTTGCACGTTCTCCCTGTGTCTGCGTGGGTTTCCTCCCACAGTCACAAAGGTGTGCAGGTTAGGTGAACTGGCCATGCTAAATTGCCTGTAGTGTTACGTGCATTAGGGGGAAATGGGTCTGGATGGGTTACTCTTCAGAAGGTTGGTGTGGACTAGTTGGGCCAAAGGGCTTGCTTCCACACTGTTGGGAATCTAATTAAATGCCAATGGACATCCAATTTAATTCAAGATTAACATTGATACAGGAGTGAATGGCATTGTGTTATTCGATAAAATACCTTCAATGAAAAACATTCAGTTACTGATCTGATGTTATGTGAGGCACATGAAATAATGTCTAAGATTCTTTAAGATGTAAAGTTCATCAGTTCACAGAACATCCTTAGGTTATATTGAACCAGAAAACTTCAGTTCTGAGCCAGAAGGCATGTTTTACTGCACAAATCATGAAATTTGAGGAAAGATTTCAGTTAGCCAAGAAGATATTGAGCAACTTGATACGCATCAGCAGCAAGAAAACCTCACTGGACTCAGATGAATCCAAGATCCAGGAAGAAGAACACACCATTTGAGATTAGTTAAATAGAACCCGAAAGGATTGCAGATGCTGTACATCAGAAACAGTAGCAGAAGTTGCTGGAAAAACTCAGCAGGTCTGGCAGCGTCAATGGAGAGCAATCAGAGTTAACGTTTTGGGTCCAGTGACCCTTCCTCAGAATTGATGGTAGCTAGGGAAACATCAGCTTAAATGCAGATGGTAGAGTGGTGGGAGGGGGTAAGGAGTAAACAATAGGTAGGGATGGAGCCCAGGCAGAGAAAAAAACAGTTGGACAGACAAACAAGTGGATAGTGATTTGGCTAGGAGGGTGAGTAGCTGTTAATGGAGACCATTGTGACCAATAATAAGTCATGTTAAAAAAAATCGCACAACACCAGGTTATAGTCCAACAGGTTTATTTGGAAGTACTAGCTTTCAGAGTACTGCTCCTTCATCAGATAGCTAGTGGGGCAAGATCATAGGACACATTGTGAAAGATCAAAGTGTCATACAACTAATGCAATATATTGAACAAACTTAGATTGCTGTTAAGTCCTAAATTACTTAGAATGGGGATGCAGGTTTCAATTGATTAATATGTAAATCCTAGAACTTCTTTCAAGTCACAGTCCTGAGATAACTAAAGGTTTTATATTAAAAAAGTGACATCTCAGCTCAGACAATGCATTAAAAGTGTAAGGTTAGAGTCTGTCTGTACTCCAATCTTGAATCAGACTGGTTCTATTTCCAAACTAGGAATTTATAAATTGTCACATAGACTAACTGCCTACAGACATTTTTGTTCAAAAAGCACACAATCTGTGGGTAGTCAGTCCATGTGATATTTTATAAATCCCTACTTTGGAAATAAACCGGTGACGGAAATTGAACCCACACCACTGGCATCACACTGCTCTGTAAACCAAGAATCCAGCCAACTGAGCCATGTAAAGCAGATCAACTAGCATTATGTGGTAGAGTTTTCAGAATAACTTTCAATAACTACAGAAGATTAGATTATATTCCCCACACTGTGGAAACAGGCCCTTCGGCCCAACAAGTCCACACCGACCCTGCGAAGAGTAACCAACCCAGACGCATTTCCCTCTGACTAATCCACTAACACTATGGGCAATTTAGCTAATTCACCTGACCTGCACATCTTTGGACTGTGGGAGGAAACCAGAGCATCCGGAGGAAACCCACGCAGACATGGGGAGAATGTGCAAACTCCACACAGGTTGGAATCAAACCCAGGTCCCTTGTGCTGTGAGGCAGCAGTGCTAACCACTGAGCCACCGTGCCACCCTTCATAAGGACTGATATATCTCTAAATACCATGTATTGTAATAATTAGTCTTAATATGTAGTAAACAGAGTTGTAAGTAAGTCCAAGTTGGAGGTATTCCTTGTCCTCTGTTCAACTCATCTATCTTAATCTAATCATGATTGTGTCCACACAACAAGACAGCATTCAACAAATGTTTTACTCAATTTGAAAACACCTGTTGATTTAACAGAGAAAAAAAGAACTGCAGATGCTGGAAATCAGAAAGAAAAACAAAAACAGAAATCGCTGGAAAACCTCAGCAGGTCTGGCAGCATCTGTCGAGAGAAAGCAGAGTTAATGTTTCAGGCCCAGTGACCCTTCCTCAGAACTGCAGCGCTGAGAGAACTGTTTAGTTGTTCCTCACTTGCAGGGAAATGTCCAAGGCTTAACATAGCGAAAACCTTGGTTAACCCACCATCTGAACTCTCTGTACAGTCAGCATTGACTATTCAGAGCAGATATTGCTCATGCTACACAGTCAGTCCCAATGACAGCAAGGAGAACCCAAACAAAATGATGGCCTTAGTTAACAGAGCAGGCGCTGTTGTGGAAGATCGTCCCCTAAGTCTACCTCATAACAAAGCCAAAAGAAGTAAATCACCTCTTTCACCAACTCAATTCTCTTCCACTTTGAGGAAATTGAAGATATTTTTGTTAGGACAACAGTCCATCACCAAGTCCAACATCAGCAAACCATCTTCCAGTGAAAGATATGCACGGTATAAAAAATCCCGCCAGTTTATAAATTTACAAAATCAAAGACTTAGGAGGGAGAAGGGAGAGTGGAAAATTTGATGTACTTGTTGAAGCAATAGTATAATGGGTTAAACAAGGGAGGGGTGGCATGGTGGCTCAGTGCTTAGCACTGCTGCCTCACAGAGCCAGGGACCCAGGTTCGATTCAACCCATGCACAACTATCTGTGTGGAGTTTGCACGTTCTCCCTGTGTCTGCGTGGGTTTCCTCCAGGTTCTCCGGTTTCCTCCCACAGTCCAAAGATGCACAGGTTAGATGGATTGGCTATGGGAAATTGCCCAGGGATGTGCAAGTTACGTGGGTTAGCCATGGGCAATGCCGAGTTACAGCAATAGGAGAGGTTGGTCTGGGTGGGATGCTCTTCAGAGGGTTAGTGTGGATTTGATGGGCCGAATGCCCCGCTTCCACACTGTGAAGGGATGGGGAAGGAAAACTAGGAGGGAGATTTGTACAAAACAATTGTCCTGAAAGAGTTAACTCAGTAACATTGGCATAGCTCTGCTCACTGATATATAAATGACTGTTACTGGAAGGAGTTAGCTATGTTGGCTCTAACCTAATCAACATCTGTGCAAAGGTAAAGCCACCAGGCTGTAGGGCTGCTCTCTCACTGTCTCTCTCTCTCTCGAGACAACTGTTGGTGAGAAGGAGATTCATAGCTAACTCAGCCAGTGCAGGAACTGAACCCACGATGTTGGTGTCACACAAGTCAGCCATTCGACCAACTGACCACCCTACAAGTGATGTAACACCGACCTCATTACTACCTCTTTAAAGACAACAATGTCTCTGACCTAACATCAATGTGGTGAGCTCTCCAATAAAGTAAAACAGTGTGGAGTCTGGAAATCTGAAACAGACAGAAAGTGCTGGAGAAACTCAGCAGGACTGGCAGCATTTGTGCGGAGAGACAAAAAAGTGTTAACATTTCAATTCTTCAATGTTAATTCTGTTTCTCTTTCCACAAACGCTGACAGACCTGCTGAGTTTAACCAGCACTTTCTGTTTTTGTGCCTAATGTACAGTTTGTGACACAGAGTAACCGTAAGAGTGTGGCTTCAATTCCTGCACCAGGTCACATCACCACAAAAAACCTGTATTGTCTTTTATCCTTAAGTTAAACTCATCAGCCATTATCTCTCTCCCTGATGACAGGGTGGATTACAGTGACTTTAATTAATGTCGTTAACTAGTCTTAAACTAAAGCAAAAGTGAGAACTGCAGATGCTGGAAACCAGAGTTTAGATCAGAGTGGTGCTGGAAAAACACAGCAGATCAGGCAGCATCCGAGGAGCAGGAAAATCAATGTTTCAGGCAAAAGCCTTTCATCAGGAATAGAGGCAGGAAGCCTCCAGGATGGAGAGATAAATGGGGGGGTGGGGCTGGGGGGAAGGTAGCAAAGAGTACAATAGGTGAATGGGGGTGGGGCTGGAGGTGATAGGTCAGAGGGGAGGGTGGAGTGGTTAGGTGGGAAGGGAGATTGGCAGGTAGGACAGGTCATGAGGACAGTGCTGAACTAGAAAGTTGGAACTGGGGTAAGGTGGGGGGAAGGGAAATGAGGAAACTGGTGAAGTTCACATTGATGCCCAGGGGTTGAAGTGTTCTGAGGCGGAAGATGAGGCGTCAGGGGATGAGGAAGAGGCGGTTGAGGAGGCCGAGGACCTGCATGTCCTTGGCAGAATGGGAGGGGGAGTTGAAATGTTGGGCCACGGGGCGGTGGGGTTGATTGGTGTGGGTGTCCCGGAGATGTTCCCTAAAGCGCTCTGCTAGGAGGCACCCAGAATCCCCAATGTAGAGGAGACCGCATCGGGAGCAACAGATACAATAAATGACATTGGTGGATGTGCAGGTCCACGCCCCCCACCCCGCCCCCCAACAACCCACCCTCCCATCCTGGCACCCTCCCCTGCCACCGCAGGAATTGCAAAACCTGCGCCCACACCTTCTCCCTCACCACCATCTAAGGCTCCAAAGGAGCCTTCCACATCCATCAAAGTTTCACCCCCCCCCCCCCCCCCCCACCCTCCATTTATCTCTCCACCCTGGAGGCTTCCTGTCTCTATTCTTGATGAAGGGCTTTTGCACGAAACATCGATTTTCCTGCTCCTCGGATGCTGCCTGACCTGTTGTGCTTTTCCAGCACCACTCTGATCTAGTCTTAAGCTAATGCAACCTGCTATCTTTGCATTATTTAATGAATTACTTCTTATTATTTAATTATTTGTCTCTTCTACTCAAGACTTATTAGTGGTTAATCTTTCACCACTTAATCCTAGTAATCTCTGTAGGGTGGTATTTCAGCAAGAGCAAGTCCACCCAAAGCACATCTCATCACAATCAGCTGCCAACATTTCTTCATACTTCAGCTTGGAGCTCAGACCTTCAGCATCTGCAATGTCTTGCTTTCATCTTACTATCAGTGCTCAAGAACCAGACAAGATACATCCAAGTTCACTGAAGGAGTGAGAGTTGAAATTGCAGAGGCACTGATCATGATTTTCCAACCTTCCTCAGACTCACGGGTGGTGCCATGGAAATAAAGAAGTGTAAATCACAGAATCCCTACAGTGCAGAAAGAGGCTATCTGGCCCATCACGTCTGCACCAATCCTCCAAGGGACATCCCACCCTATTTCCACAGCCCCACATTTACCACAGCCAGCCCACCTAGCCTGCACATCTGAGGACAATTTAGCCTGGCCAATTCACCTGACCTACACATCTTTGGATTGTGGGAGGAAACCGGAGCACCCGGAGGAAACCCACACAGACACGAAGGGAATGTACAAACTCCACACAGACAGTCGCCTGAGGGTGGAATTGTACCTAAGTCCCTGACGCTGCGAGGCAGCAGTGCTAACCACTGTGCCACCATGATGCACACTTATTCAAAAGGTTAAAAAATAAGCGCAGCAACTGTGGGGCAGCTTGTCCACCCTCTGGAGAGGGAAAACTTTTGAAAATGATCATCCAGGAGAGAATTAGCGCTCACTTGTGCAGGTATGGAAAGCTAGTATGGATTTGCTGGGGGCAAATCATGTTCAGCTGACTTACTGGAGAATAGGGATGTGATGGCACAGAGAGGTAATGCTGTTTGATGTGGTATACACAAATGCATTTGATAAAGTGGTGCACAGCAGACTCATGAGTGGGGCTCATTGAATAAATGGTGTGGGTACGAAATTGGCGAAGTGATGGGAAACAGGGAGTAGTGTGAATGGTGAGGAATGTTTGGACAGGCAGATGATTTATGGTGGGGTTCCCCAGGTACGGGTCTATACTGATTCATTCCTGATGAAGGACTTTTGCCCAAAACATCGATTTTCCTGCTCCTCTGATGCTGCCTGACCTGCTGTGCTTTTCCAGCACCACTCTAATCTAGACACTGGTCTGTAGAAGCCTCCCCTGCCTGATATATGTTATTGATAGAAACTGTGGAATGTAAGGCACAATTTCAATACTTGCAAATGATGAAAACCATGGGTACTGTGAAACCTGGGAGGATGGTGTAGTTGTTCTATATTCAATATATTGTAACGATGAAAGGACTCAGATTGGGGGAATGGCTGGACAGTGACAAGTGAAATTCAATGAAGGGAAGTTTGAGATGCTTCATTTAGGCAGGACGATTAGAGAGAGACAATATAAAATATGGTATACAATTCTAAAGGACATGCAGGAGACTGGATGCTTTTGTACATTCATTATTGAAGGTGGCTGAAGAAGTTGAGATTGCAGTTAAGTGACAAGGAGTGTCATAGACTTCTTCCAAATGGGCAGAGACTAGAAAAGCCAGTAATTTACAATAAACGTGTATAAAACGCAAATTCAGCTGTAGCTGAAGATTACATTCAGTCCATGCACCCAATATTAGGAAGGCTGTGAGCACATTAGAAAGAGTGTGGAAAAGTTTTAAGGGAAGGGTTCCAGATATGTGGACCTTCACTAAACCATCAGGTCAGAAGTGGGACATTTACTGATAACTGCACAGTCCACAACTCCTCAGATACTGTGTACCCTCTACAAGATACATGGCAGAAATTCACCAAAGACTGCTTAGTGTCCTGGGAGTGTTTGATGGGGACAGTGTAGAGGGATCTTTACTCTGTATCTAACCCCGCGCTGTCCCTGTCCTGGGAGTGTTTGATGAGGACAGTATAGAGGGAGCTTTACTCTATATCTAACCTCGAGCTGTCCCTGCCCTGGGAGTGTTTGATGGGGACAGTGTGGAGGGAGCTTTACTCTATATCTAACCTCGAGCTGTCCCTGCCCTGGGAGTGTTTGATTCTGCATGTGCTGGATCAGTACTCCATTCCTCAGCAGTGAGATCCCTCGGTTTGACGGGAACATGTTAGCACTTCATCCTTGAAATTTATCCCACCAAAGATAAAGCAAAATGGTTCATTGTGTGTGAATGTGGAGTGCTCTGTATCACATCTGTCCACTTGAAGTGTTGAAATTCAAGCAGTACAGATTGGGTTACTTGCCCTCAGTACAGAGGCACAATGATTGGTGTTTAGGAGCAGAGCGCAGCCAATGACATCATTGGTTTGCCTCGTCCCTCCTGCTCAATCTGACAGGTGTGTGAAAGAGCAGCTTCATACCTGCTCTGGGCTCTTTTGTAATCCAACACAAACTGACTCAGTGATTGACCTCACCGCTCTGCAGATCCATTTTCACACAACTCACTTCAAACTGATGTTAAGCAATTAGCGGAGGCTAAACAGACAACTGCAGCCTGCAATTGGCCCTCAATAGTCCATTCAGCCGATGAATAGCCCCTTTAGCATGTTTATTTTGCACCTGCCAGGGAATATCAATGCTCCAATTGCATGTCATGCAGCCTCTGGGCTATGAAGCAGTCCTTATCACCGTGTCTTATGTCCTCTTTGCTAACTGAAATACAAGGGAGAGAGTCACACGGCAGCTTAGCCCAAGGGAATGGTGTGGTGGGATCTGTTCCCAATCAACATGGCAGAGGCATTGCTATGGAGCTTCTCTCGTCTCTTATACAATGCTGAAAGTGACAAACTCATCTCTGAATATCGAGACCTAGGTCACGGTTTCCCCCATCCCCGTAACTGTGTCCTCGTTTTCCTGACTCACAGACCACAAATCAGTACGAATAGGCAACAATACTTCCGCCACCATAATCCTCAACACCGATGCCCTTCAAGACTGCACATTCAACCCCCTAATGTACACATCACAGCTATGTGGCCAAATTCCGCCCCAACCCTATTTACAAGTTTGCTGGTGTAGGTTGGATCTCAAACGATAACAAGACAGAGTACAGGAAATAAATTGAGTGTTTAACGACTTGGTGTAAATCTCTACATCAACATCAGTAAAATGAAGGAGCTGGTCATTGAGTTAAGGATGCAGAGTGGGACTCTGCCTATATCAGTGGGACTGAGGTAGAGATTGTCAAGAGCGTCAAGTTCTTGGGAGTGATCATCGCTGACGATCTGCCCTCGTCCACCTATGTTAACGCTATGGTCAAGAAAGCAGACCAATATCTCTACTTCCTCAGGAGGCTAAGGCATGTCCTCAAGGGCCCTTAACCAATTTTAAAGATGCACCATAGAAAGCATCCTATCTGAATGCATCACAGGTTGGTATGGTAACTGCTGTTTCCAGGACTGTAAGAAATTACAGAGAGTTGTGAACACAGCCCAGTCCATCACACAAACCAGCCTTCCATCCATTGACTACACTTCCTGCCACCTCAGGACAGCAGCCAGCATCATCAAAGACCCCTCCCACCCCCGTTATACTCTCTTCCACCCTCTTCCGTCAGGCAAAAGATACAAAAATTTGAATACATGCACCAATAGATTCAAGAACAGAGTCTTCCCCGCTGTTGTCAGACTTCTGAACTGACCTCTCAAAAATGTTATTGTTGTTCTCTCCCTGCACCTTCTCTGTGGTTGTAACACTGTATTCTGCACTCTGTTCTGCTACCCTGAGCACTTTGTATGCTTGTAGAGCTGACTGCAAGAAGGACATTGATGTCTGTTCATAGTCTCTGCAATGATTCCTGGGATACGCTGGTGGTGTTATACAGATAGTGATGCAGATCTATCCTCGTTGGAATTTATCCCTCTCTTTCTCTCATTTCCAAATTCAAATACATAGGCTATTATTTACAATTCCATTCTGCATTTTATATATGATGCAAGTCCTGCATTGGGCTCTTGGATGCTGCCTGAACTGCTGTGCTCTTCCAGCACCACTAATCCAGAACCTCGATAATCAGGTACAAGTCTAACCCATTCTGGCTGCAGTATACTACTGTATTTTACTGTATTAAACAGATCAGATTCCTGTTATTGCAGTGTGACATACCCAGGGATGATGATGGAGGAGATGCAGGCAGCTGTTAAACCTTATGAGTATGATAATGTCAGGCGGTTCCTTGACACCTGTGTGGGGCAGTTCTCCCAACTTTGTACCTGGTCCCCATTTGTTTGTAGGGAACCGTTTGTTGAGTCGTGAGGGTAGGGTGTGCCTTTTTTTCCTGTTGACAGGATGAGTTGCCTCGTCTGTTTTATTCTCAGCTGTTTTTTTGGTGTGGTGGTACAACTGAGCTATTTCCTACACTGCTCTGAAGATAGTCAAAGTCACCCAAGCTGATGTGGTACATACTGACCAGACTGAATAAGAGTGGCAGATTTGCCTCCTCACCAAAGGGCATCAGTGAATCAAGTGAGTTTTTGTATGACCACTTCTACTGGTGCCACCATTGTTCCAGGTTCGTCATTCAACTAGAGCCATGAGGTCACCGAGTCATACAGCATGGATTCAGACCCTTCAGTCCAATTCGACCAGGTTTCCCAAACTAAATTAGTCTCTTTTGCCTGCATTTGACCCACATCCTTCCAAACCTTTCCTATTCATGTACCTGTCCAAACATCTTTTAAATGTTGCAACTGTACCTACATCTATCACTTCCTCTGGCAGTTCATTCCACATATGAACCACCCTCCAGTGCCCCTCAGGTCCCTTTTTAATTTTTCTCCTCTCACTTTAAACATATGCCACCAAGTTTTGAACTCCCCCACCCTAGGAAAGAGATTAGATCCCCTACAGTGCGGAAACAGGCCCTTCAGCCCAACAAGTCCACGCCAACCCTCTGGAGAGTAACCCACCCAGACCCATTCTCCTGCTCATGCACCTATCACAACGGGTAATTTAGCACGGCCAATTCACCTGACCTGCACATCTTTGTGACTGTGGGAGGAAACCGGAGCACCCGGAGGAAACCCACGCAGACACGGGGAGAATGTGCAAACTCCACACAGACAGTCGCCCGAGGATGGAATCGAACCTGGGACCCTGGTGCCTGCGAGGCAGCAGTGCTAACCACTGAGCCACCGTGCCACCCACTTTGTTATTCACCTTACCTACGCCCCCATGATTTTATAAACCTCAATAAGATCAGCCCTCAACCTCCTCCGCTCCAGTGAAAAAAGCTCCAGCTTATCCAGCCTCTCCTTATAACTAAAACCCTCTATTCCTGGCAACATCCTGATAAATCCTTTCTGCATCCTGTCCAATTTAAGAATATCCTTCCTTTTGCAGGACCAGAACTGCACACAGTACTTCAAAAGTGGTCTCACCAATATCCTGTACAACATCAACGTGACGTACCCACTCCTGTTACTCAATGCTCTAACCGATGAAGACAAGCATGCTAAATGCCCTCTTCACTATCCTGTTTACCTATGATGCAACTTTCAAAGAACTATGCACCTGCACCCCTAGGTTTCTCTGTTCTACAACACGACCGAGGGCTCCATCATTAATTACATAAGTCCTGCCCTTATTTAACCAAATGCACTACCTCACACATTTCTCCAAATTAAACTCCATCAGCCACTCTTCAGCCCATTGACCCAATTGATCAAGATCCTTTGTACTTCTTCACTGTCTGCTATGCCACCAATTTTGATGTCATCTGCAAACTTACTAATCATGTTTCCTATACTCTCATCCAAATCACTAATACAAATGACACACAACAATTTATACATATATTTATGTAGAACAGTGGGTTTGAGTTCTCAGTCTCTGCATTCCTTATCCAATATGATGTTTCTGCTAAATTCAATTATACAGTGTTTGAACTTGCAAATTTCAGACCCTAAACCCCCTCAGCTGGAAGGATCAGCTCCAAACCATACAGTCAGTGATCCTGACCTCATTCTGTCTTAAAAACATCATCTTCACTCTCCCAACCCACTCTCCATGTGGACACACAATCCATCTCCAACAGGGGCAACCTGGTGACAGTGTGACTGGCAGAGTGAGTGAGAGTGACTGTGTGACTGACAGAGTGTGTGAGAGTGACTGTGTGAGTGATAGTGTGTGAGAAAGACAGTGTGACTGACAGAGTGAGTGAGAGACAGTGTGACTGACAGAGTGTGTGAGAGTGACTGTGTGAGTAATAATGTGTGAGAAAGACAGTGTGACTGACAGAGTGAGTGAAAAAGAGCAACTATGTGAGTGACAGAGTGAGTGACAGAGTAGGTAACATGGAGGTTGAAAGAGACAGTGTAAATGACAGTGTGAGTGACGGAGCAAGTAACACTGTGTGGGAGAGAATGAGTGTGAATGATGGTCTGAGTGACAGAGTAAGTGTCTTGGGATGTGAGGGAGTGAGTGTGAATAACAATGAGTGCGCAACATAAGATATGAGAGTGTGAGTGTGAATAGTGGTGAGAATGGATGACAGAATAGAATGGGTTCTGAATAGAAAGATAAAGGTTTACTTATCTGGATAACCATGGTGCAAGCTGAAACTGAAAAGGGGAAAGGTTGTCTGGTGAAACGGTGGTCAGGTGGGAAGAGAGGATAGCTAGAGGAGGGGACTGTGCAGGGGGCAGTGTGTGAGAGCAGTGTTGAGGTAGAGAAGGATGAAGAAAGTGAGGACTGCAGATGCTGGAGATCAGAGCTGAAAATGTGTTGCTGGAAAAGCGCAGCAGGTCAGGCAACATCCAAGGAGCAGGAGAATCGACGTTTTGGGCATAAGCCTGATTCCTGAAGAAGGGCTTATTGCCAGAAACGTCGATTTGCCTGATCCTTGGATGCTGCCTGACCTGCTGCGCTTTTCCAGCAACACATTTTCAGTAGAGAAGGATGAACTCAATCCACAATGACACATTTATGGGGCATCTACTGTAGACACACTATCCACCATGAGTACAGACACAGTCAATGGGCAGACCCGATGACCTGGTGTCCCCAGTTCTCCCCTGACCTTTTATCGAACATTGCTCATAACCAGCGCGGAGAGGCCTGGCGAGCGGAGAGGAAGACAATGGAGTCTGGGATTTGAATGCACTATTTGCTCGAAGCGGTTCATGGGTACAAAAAAGGCAATCCCCTGCTCCATTGTAATGTTGGGCTTCAGTGTGAGGGGACTGGATGGCAAAGTCATGTTGCATTTGAATGTAGCATAGATCGGCACACCTGGGAGAGCTGATCTGAGCACAATACCTCAGGTGGCATGAGGAGATAATCTCAGAACGTGTACAGCTTAGATCCACCAGAAATGTTTTAATAGTGAAGCTTGTGGGCTAACTGCTAGAAAATGGAACCAGAGTGGAATTGGAGTCACTTTTGTCGATATAGACTCGATGAGCTGAAGTGTCTGTTCTGTAAGACTCTGTGAGTCTGCGCTGGGATGATAAAGGTTAAACAGCTAGGCCGCTTTTCATGGGATTGACTTGTATTTCCATGAGTTTCAGTGAATGCAAATTGGAATGAAGCAATCTAGTTGTGGTCCTTATAATTATACCCAGCTTCAGAAGGATATGTACACGGAGAAATCATGCCTGCTGGTGGTAAGATTCAAAAAAGTAAGAGGCATGGTTTTAAAATGGGAGCTGGGCTATATGAGATTAGCGAGTCATTTTGGTGCAAAGAGAGGAGATATTTAGGAACTCTCTCTCCTGAGAGGCATTGGTTGCTGGATTCAGTTGAAATTTGTGTAAAATTTCAGTGGGGACAGTCAATAGCAAACTGTTGGCAAACCGTTCAATGCGTGTGGAGCAAAGGTGGAAAAATAATGTCAAGAAACAATTTTCCGGAGTCCAACTGAATGATAGGAATGGGGACTGAATGGACACTGCTGCAGGGTTTCACTTCGCAAACACTGTGGGACAGTGTAGAGGGAGCCTTACTCTGTATGTAACCCCATGCTGTCTCTGTCCTGGGAGTGTTTGATGCGGACAATGTAGAGAGAGCTTTACCCTGTATCTCACCCTGTGCTGTCCCTGTCCTGGGAGTGTTTGATGGGGACAATGTAGAGGGAGCTTTACTCTGTATCTCACCCTGTGCTGTCCCTGTGCCGGGAGGGTTTGATGGGGACAGTGTAGAGGGAGCTTCACTCTGTATCTAACCCTGTGCTGTCCCTGTCCTGCGGATGTTTGATGAGGACAGTGTAGAGGGAGCTTTACTCTGTATCTAACCCCATGCTGTCCCTGTCCTGGGAGAGTTTGATGGGGACAGTGTCGAGGAACTATGTAACCTGTAGGTGGGAGTGCCAAAACAAGTTTATCATGTTGGAAAATTTATATAATTTCCTACAACTTGTCAAGCCCTCATAAAATAGCACTGAACAGGGAATCCTGTTAAACTTTCTCATGGCGGGCAAACGGAAAGTCAAGGAGCTGGGAGAGACGAGTCTGAGCAGTTGTCTCTCTGGGCTGTGTGCCCAGGACAGGTCCTTACTCTGGTTCTGTGTATATTTGTTTTCCTCTTATTGTTGTGTAACACTTGGCTTCCATTGTTCACAGGCTTTCTCCCAAACAAGCAAAACGACACTTGATCTCTGTTGGCCAATTAGACGATAACAAGGATGTCATTGACAGACAGCTCCTGAAACCATAAGCCTTGACAAGCCTCAGTCATTGTATGTGACTGTACACCCAGAGATTGTGTGAAATACACACCTCTGTCTTCCTATTGCCCTCGGGGCGAAGGGGGGGGTGGTAAAGGGCAGGGTGGGGACACTATCCAAATAATGTTGTCTTTCCCATCCCTGGTAATTCAACCCAGATGAGAAAATTAAAAACATAATGAATTCATTATATAGTTTTAGGAGATGCTTTAGCAAACTCGTGGTGAATAATAATGAGATGATCTGCCTGTGTGAATCCATTCCAAGAGAGATTGGTGAAATCCCAGCAGTCTCTGGGGGAAGAGCATTTAACTCCTTCGACGCTGTCACTACAGAGCACCACGGGATTTTGATTTGATTTGATTTGATTTATTATTGTCGCATGTTACCGTGATAGGTTTTGTTTTGCGTGCAGTGTAGACAGATTATAACATACAAAGGGTGACAGAAGAGCAAAGAATACAAAGTTATGACTGCAGAGAGGAAGCAAAGCAAGATCATATTAGATTTGAAATTTGAGAGGTCTATTCAGAAGTTTAATAAGAGTGGGGAAGGAGCTGTTCTTGAATCTGTTGGTACATGTAATTAAGCTTTTGTATCTTCTACCTGAGGAAAGAAGTTGATTTTATTTGATTTAATCAGTTTTTCTTAGCACCTCTCAGTTGGCAAAGGGTTAATGCTAATTTCACCAACTTATCCACTACATGCTGCATGGGGAGCAACAGCTCAGAAAAAGCAAAATTAACTGAATTCATATAGCAGTTGAGAGTCTGGTGCGGGTAAAGTACAGCAGGTCAGGCAGCATCCGAGGAGCAGGAGAATTGAAGTTTTGGGCATGATGATTCCTGACGAAGGGCGTTTGCCCGAAATGTCAATTCTTCTGCTCCTTGGATGCTGCCTGACCTGCTGTGCTTTTCCAGCACCGCACTCTCGACTCTGATCTCCAGCAGCTGCAGTCCTCACTTTCTCCTGGATTTATAAAGCACCTTTCACAACCTCAGGCCACCCCAGACGGCTTTGTTGCTTTGTGTGCAGTGTCAACGTTGTGGCGATTGCTTAACAGAACGATACCCACGAGTTGAATTATTCAGCAAAAGGCTCTCAGAAATTTGCAAAGGTATCGTTCTAAAAAAATCACAAACAGCAGTTTACATATTTTCCCTTTCCTTACCAGAAGCTAAACCCCCTATACCGCAGGAGAATGCAACTCTTTTTCAAAAACTTTAATAACAAATTCACCATCAAGTTAACCAATTGCACAATTACAAACACTGCCACCACAACGATGCAGCAATCTAAAACATCCAGGCAGCAAGTGGGGAAACAAGTGAGGGAACTACATCAGAACAGAATTGGAGGAGCTGATAATGCACTATCAACTCCATGGAGCCAAAAACTCAGCACTTTCTTTTAAAATAGATCATTTAAAAGACACCCATGAACAAATTACAATTAAGAATGCTGTTCTTTTTAAATATGTTGTAATTAATCTATTTTCAGACATTGGGAGGTCACGTTGCAGCTCTGCAGGACATTGGTGAGGCCACTTTTGGAATACTGTATTCAGTTCTGGTCTCCCTGCTATAGGAAAGACATTGTGAAACTTGAAAGGGTTCAGAAAACAAGGGTGTTGCCAGGGTTGGAGCGTCTGAGCTATCGGGAGTGGCTGAACAGGCTGGGGCTGTTCTCTCGGAGGCGGAGGCGGATGGGAAATTGCGGTCTCTAAAGAAGGAGGCCTTAAATTTACCTGGACCATCTCTGACACCTCCCTCCCCTTCCTGGACCTCTCTATCTCCATTAATGACAACCGATTTGACACTGACATTTTTTACAAACCCACCGACTCCCACAGCTACCTGGATTACACCCCTTCCCACCCTACCTCTTGCAAAAATGCCATCCCGTATTCCCAATTTCTCCGCCTCCGCCATATCTGCTTCCAGGAGGACTGGTTCCACCACAGAACACACCAGATGGCCTCCTTCTTTAGTGACAGCTATTTCCCTTCCCACGTGGTTAAAGATGCCCTCCAACGCATCTCATCCACATTCCGCACCTCCTCCCTCAGACCCCACCCCTCCAACTGTAACAAGGACAGAATGCCCCTGGTGCTCACCTTCCACCCTACCAACCTTCACATAAACCAAATCATCCACCGACATTTCCGCCACCTCCAAACAGACCCCACCACCAGGAATATATTTCCCTCCCCACCCCTTTCCGCCTTCCGCAAAGACCGTTCCCTCCGTGACTACCTGGTCAGATCCACGCCCTCAAACAACCCACCCTCCAATCCTGGCACTTTCTCCTGCCACCGCAGGAACTGCAAAACCTGCGCCCACACCTCCTCCCTCACCTCTATCCAAGGCCCTAAAGGAGCCTTCCACATCCATCTTGCACATCCACTAATTTCATTTATTGTATCCGTTGCTCCCGATGCAATCTCCTCTACACTGGGGAGACTGGGCGCCTCCTAGCAGAGCGCTTTAGGGAACAGCCCGGGACACCCGCACCAATCAACTACACCGCCCCGTGGCCCAACATTTCAACTCCCTCTCCCACTCTGCCGAGGACATGGAGGTCCTGGGCCTCCTTCACCGCCGCTCCCTCACCACCAGACGCCTGGAGGAAGAACGCCTCATCTTCCGCCTCGGAACACTTCAACCCCAGGGCATCATGTGGACTTCAACAGTTTCCTCATTTCCCCTTCCCCCACCTCACCCTAGTTCTAAACTTCCAGCTCAGTAACTGTCCCCATGACTTGTCTGGACTTGTCCTACCTGCCTATCTTCTTTTCCACCTATCCACTCCACCCTCTCCTCCTTGACCTATCACCTTCATCCCCTCCCCCACTCACCTATTGTACTCTATGCTACTTTCTCCCCACCCCCACCCTCCTCTAGCTTATCTCTCCACGCTTCAGGCTCTCTGCCTTTACTCCTGATGAAGGGCTTTTGCCCGAAACATCGATTTCGAAGCTCCTTGGATGCTGCCTGAACTGCTGTGCTCTTCCAGCACCACTAATCCAGAAAGTGGAGATGAAATGCCCATCAGCCATGATTGAATGGCGGAGTGGACTCGATGGGCCGAATGGCCTTACCTTCACTCCGATGTCTTATGATCGTATGGTCTTATAATGCTGTATCAATTGTAAAACAGTATCTTTTTATTTTACTATGACTGTCATTTGGACTGCAGCGGTAAAATGACTGTTTAGAGGATTGTAGCTTTTAGAACATAGAACATAGAACATAGAACAATACAGCACAGAACAGGCCCTTCGGCCCACGATGTTGTGCCGAACTTCTATCCTAGATTAAGCACCCATCCATGTACCTATCCAAATGCCGCTTAAAGGTCGCCAATGAATCTGACTCTACCACTCCCTCGGGCAGCGCATTCCATGCCCCCACCACTCTCTGGGTAAAGAACCCACCCCTGACATCTCCCCTATACCTTCCACCCTTCACCTTAAATTTATGTCCCCTTGTAACACTCTGTTGTACCCGGGGAAAAAGTTTCTGACTGTCTACTCTATCTATTCCGCTGATCATCTTATAAACCTCTATCAAGTCACCCCTCATCCTTCGCCGTTCCAACGAGAAAAGGCCGAGAACTCTCAACCTATCCTCGTACGACCTACTCTCCATTCCAGGCAACATCCTGGTAAATCTTCTCTGCACCCTCTCCAAAGCTTCCACATCTTTCCTAAAGTGAGGCGACCAGAACTGCACACAGTACTCCAAATGTGGCCTAACCAAAGTCCTGTACAGCTGCAACATCACCTCACGACTCTTGAATTCAATCCCTCTGCTAATGAACGATAATACTCCATAGGCCTTCTTACAAACTCTATCCACCTGAGTGGCAACCTTCAAAGATCTATGTACATAGACCCCAAGATCCCTCTGTTCCTCCACCTGACCAAGAACCCTACCATTAACCCTGTATTCCGCATTCTTATTTGTTCTTCCAAAATGGACAACCTCACACTTGGCAGGGTTGAACTCCATCTGCCACTCCTCAGCCCAGCTCTGCATCCTATCTAAGTCCCTCTGCAGCCGACAACAGCCCTCCTCACTGTCCACAACTCCACCTATCTTTGTATCATCTGCAAATTTACTGACCCACCCTTCGACTCCCTCCTCTAAGTCATTAATAAAAATTACAAACAGCAGAGGACCCAGAACTGATCCCTGCGGAACTCCACTTGTAACTGGACTCCATGCTGAATATTTACCATCTACCACCACTCTCTGACTTCTACCGGTTAGCCAGTTTTCTATCCAATTGGCCAAATTTCCCTCTATCCCATGCCTCCTGACTTTCCGCATAAGCCTACCATGGGGAACCTTATCAAATGCCTTACTAAAATCCATGTACACTACATCCACTGCTCTACCCTCATCCACATGCTTGGTCACCTCCTCGAAGAATTCAATAAGACTTGTAAGGCAAGACCTACCCTTCACAAATCCGTGCTGGCTGTCCCTAATCAAGCAGTGTCTTTCCAGATACTCGTAAATCCTATCCCTCAGTACCCTTTCCATTACTTTGCCTGCCACAGAAGTAAGACTAACTGGCCTGTAATTCCCGGGGTTATCCCTATTCCCTTTTTTGAACAGGGGCACAACATTCGCTACTCTCCAGTCCCCTGGTACCACCCCAGTTGCCAGTGAAGACGAGAAGATCATTGCCAACGGTACTGCAATTTCCTCTCTTGCTTCCCACATAATCCTAGGATATATCCCGTCAGGCCCGGGGGACTTGTCTATCCTCAAGTTGTTCAAAATGTCCAACACATCTTCCTTCCTAACAGGTATCTCTTCTAGCTTATCAGTCCGTTTCACACTCTCCTCTTCAACAATACGGTCCCTCTCGTTCGTAAATACTGAAGAGAAGTACTTGTTCAAGACCTCTCCTATCTCTTCCGACTCAATACACAGTCTCCCACCACTGTCCTTGATCGGACCTACCCTCGTTCTCGTCATTCTCAGGTTTCTCACATATGCATAGAATGCCTTGGGGTTATCCTTGATCCTATCCGCCAGGGATTTTTCATGCCCTCTCTTAGCTCTCCTAATCCCTTTCTTCAGGTCCCTTCTGGCTATCCTGTATCTCTCCACTGCTCTGTCTGAACCTTGTTTCCTCAACCTTATGTAAGCCTCCTTCTTCCTCTTTACTAGACATTCAACCTCCCTCGTCAACCAAGGCTCCCTCACACGACCATTTCTTTCCTGCCTGATCGGTACATACATATCAAGGACACGTCGTATCTGCTCCTTGAAAAAGTCCCACATTTCCACCACATCCTTCCCTAACAGCCTATGCTCCCAACGTATGTTCCTCAAATCCTGTCTTACAGCATCGTAATTTCCCTTCCCCCAATTGTAAAATCTACCTTGTTGTGCGCACCTATCTCTCTCCATAACCAAGGTGAAAGTCACAGAATTGTGGTCGCCATCACCAAAATGTTCACCCACCAACAAGCCCACCACTTGTCCCGGTTCGTTACCGAGTACCAAATCCAATATGGATTTTTTCTTAAAGTAAGTAACCCAACTCTCATTGTAAGCATTGTTTATTCAGCTGCTCGTCCTCGAAGTGAAGGGGAAATCCTGTTCCACTGAGCTGGTTCCAAGGGCTTTGTCCGAATGGACCTTTGGCTGGCATCAGATATCTGATTGGTCGGCGGTACAGTGATCAGGTGTTGATGAGAAAGGCATTCTGCCCAACGACAACTATCTGATTGGCTCCCAGGTAGCAGAACAGTTTAGGGATGTGAATGTTCAGGCAGAAGAATGCCAGTTTACTTCCCTTAGCAGTGTTTTTTTTTACCAGCCAGTCGAGTTCCTCTCACAAGCAAGTGAAAATACTGGAGCGGCCAGGCTCTTATAAGCTAAAAGGATCATCTCAGGGAGCCCTGTTGTTCGGGACATTGATCTGCATTTCATATGAACATAAGAAGCAGAAACGAGGAGTGGAAGTAGACTACGCAGCCCATCAAACCTGTTCTGCCGTTCATTATGATCACGTCTGGTTATCATTATATTCTACTCCCATTTGATCCTCATATCTCTTTAAATATTGAGCCTCTAGGAATCTATATCTTTCTTAATTATATTCAGTGACTTGACCTCAACCTTATTTCATGAGGTCACCACCCTCTGAGTGAAGAAATTTCTCCTCATCTCAATTCCCAAGTGTTCTAACCCCTATCCTGAGAGCAAAAGCCATTAATTGTAGACACTCCCCACCTTCCCCCCCCCCTCCACCACCCCAGTGCGGAGGACATCATCCCTGTATTCAGTCTGTATCTTCATAAGGTCTCTTCTCAAGAACTAGAAGCAGGAGTAAGCCAGGACATTGGGAAGTGCTGATGTGGAAGGTGACCAGGGTGTCCATATTCATGAGCTAACTTGACATGCAGCAAATCATTAGGAAGGCAAATGGGCTGTAGCTTTTACTGCAGGAGGAGTTGAGTCCAGGTGTAACAAAGTCTTGTTGCAATTGTGTAAAGCAATCAATCCCCCCCGGGTGAGACAGTTCAAAACTAGAAAGTGTAATCTTTAAAGTGAAAGGAGAAAGATTTAAAAGGGGCCTGAAGGGCAACTTTTTCTCACAGAGGGGGTGTTTGTATGTGGTATGAACTGGCAGAAGGAGTGGTAGAGATGGGTACAGTTTCAACCTTTAAAAGACATTTGGACAGGTACATGAGCGGGAAAGGTTTCACGAAAGGGAAATCATCCTTGACAAATCTTCTGTAATTCTTAGGGGATGTTACCAGCAGGAGTGGACAAGAATGAATCAGTGCATGATGTGTATCTGGACTTTCCGAAGGTTTCCCCACAAGAGATTAGTAAGGAAAACTCAAGCTCATGGTATCAGAGCTAATGCATTGATATGGGTAGAGAACTGGGTGGCAGACAGGAAGTGGAGATTTGGAATAAACGGGTCCTTATCAGAGTGGCAGAGTGACGAGTGGGGTGCCACAGGGTTCAATGCTGGGACCCCAGCTGTTCACGATACATTTGGATGAAGGAATTGAATGCCATACCTCCAAATTTGCAGATGATACTAAGCTGGATGGCAGTGTGAGGAGGATGCTCAGAGGCTGCAGGGTGACTTGGACAGACTGGCTGAGAAGGCAAATACTTGGCAAATGCAGTATAATGTGGATAAATGTAAGGTTATCGACTTTGGTCACAAAAACAGGAAGACAAATTATGATCTGAATGGTGGCAGTTTTTTAAAAGGTGAGGTGTAACAAGACCTGGGTGTCATGGTGGAACAGTAAAGGAGTCATAGAGTCATAGAGATGTACACCACGGAAACAGACCCTTCAGTCAAACTCATCCATGCCGACCAGATATCCCAACCTAATTGAGTCCCATTTGCCAGCACTTGGCCCATATCCCTCCAAACCCTTCCAATTCATATACCCATCTAGATGTCTTTTAAATGCTGCAATTGTACCAGCCTCCACCACTTCCTCTGACAGCTCATTCCATACACGCACCACCCTCTGCATGAAAGAGTTGCCCCTTAGATCCCTTTATATCTTTCCCCTCTCACCCTAAACCTATGTCCTCTAGTTCTGAACTCCCCCACCCCAAGGAAAAATACTTTGTCTATTTATCCTATCCATGCCCCTCAGTCTTCGATGCTCCAGGGAATACAGCCCCAGCCTGTTCAGCCTCTCCCTATCGCTCAAATCCTCCAATCCTGCCAACATCTTTGTAAATCTTTTCTGAACCCTTTCAAATTTCACAACATCCTTCCGATAGGAAGGAGACCAGAATTGCACGCAATATTCCAACAGTGGCATAACCAATGTCCTGTACAGCCGCAACTTGACATCCCAACTCCTGTACTCCTGGGCGGCACGGTGGCACAGTGGTTAGCACTGCTGCCTCATAGCGCCAGAGGCCCGGGTTCAATTCCCGCCTCAGGCGACTGACTGTGTGGAGTTTGCACGTTCTCCCTGTGTTGCGTGGGTTTCCTCTGGGAAACATATAAAATCCTGATGCAACTGGACATGTTAGATGCGGGAAGAATATTCCCCATGCTGGGGATGTCCAGATCTAGGATCACAGTCTGGGAATAAGAGGTAAGCCATTCAGGACCGAGATGAGGAAGAATTTCTTCACTCAGGGAGTTATGAACCTGTGGAACTCTCTCCCACAGGAAGCTGTTGGGAGCCGGTTCATTCGATAGATTCAGAGGGAGCTGGACATGAACCTTGCAGCTAAAGGGATCAAGGTGTATGGGGAGAGGGCGGGAATGGGACACTGAGATTGCATGGTCAGCCATGCTGAATGGTGGGGCAGGCTCGATGGGCCAGATGGCCTACACCTGCAACTATTTCTTATGTTCTTATGACTCAATAACTCTACGAGGAGTACTATGAACAGCTTTACTCTCCATTTGAGACTGACTTTGGGATGGGCTCTGTCCTACAGGGAAAGACTGAGGAGACTGGGCCTGTGTTCTCTAGAGTTTAGAAAAGTGAGAGGTGATCTCATTGAAGTCTAAAAAACCTTGACAGCATTACATAGGGTAGATGTAGAAAGGTTATTACTTAGTATATAGTAAACATTCCAGTGCTGTGCACAGGAGTATTACTCAACAAAACTGGATAGATCCACACAAAGAGATTCTAGGACTGAATGCTTGGTGGAAGAGTTTGGTCTCAAGGAGCTTATTTTAAACAAGCAAGAGAAATAGAGGGGCAGAGAACCTTAGAGAGGAAATTCATTGCTTGGGACCCTGACATGGAGTGATTAAAATCAGAGGCGATATAGAGATTACAAGTGGTGGACTATGGAGATCTTGGAGGGTTTGGGGACCAGACAGACTTGGAGAGGCTCAAAGCTGGGGAATGAAAGAATGGAGCTGTTGGAAAAAGAGGACGAGAATTTTAATAGGAAATGTAAAAAATTAAGATTTACTATTTGAGACAGCTAAGAACAAAGGTAGCCAGCTCAACCTTCAATCTGCAGTTTCTCGACTCTGACTGCCTCACCCAGTCAAACAGCCCCTTTTCAACATTTAAAAGCTTCGCTTATTTTCCATAAAAAAACACAAATTGATTATTCCACTGTTTATTTGCAATTCCCTTTTGAAAGTTGCTCTTGAATCTGTTTGCATGACCCCACTTGACAATCAAAGAGGCTGGGGAGCACAGGGCGATGGGGACTTGACACTTGTGAGGGCAGGGACAGCAGAATTCCGAAAGGATTCCAGCTTTGGAATGGCGCTGCTCCTTTAAGGCATCACCTGATCTGAAATACCATCAGAGCTTCTTTATAATGAGGAATCTTATCCAGTTGCCAGGGGGCCAATCTCTGAAGGATTTTTCTATGTAAAATGCAAGCACTTAACACTTTGCCTATCTGCCAAAGGTGCCTCATTTTCACAATAACCCGGAGAAACAGAAAACGCAAGCCAACGGTTCAAATGTGAGGCGATTAAAATATAAATAGAGTTGTGCATAGATAAGGCCTTTTGCCTATTTAACATTCATTGAATCAAATAATCAGGCTTCATTATCTAACTGGCAGAGACTACTACTACCGTGTATGCTAATCCGACTTTGCTGGGAGCGGCCAGCAGAACCCAATTGATGAAGTTATTATTTGTTTTCAACATAGTGGCGTTGGCTAAAGGGCATTTAAGACCCATTGCATGCAGTGTCTCACTTGAAATGCCATTTAGCCAAACTAGTTTCTGATAATTGACCTATTTTGCGAGTGAAATAGCATTGCTTCCCAGGCTAGCTGAATTAAAGCCCTTATCAGTTTGTTCATTTTTTTTTCTTTGTAAGAGGGCAGAAATAACGCACAATTTATCTGGAGCTGGTGCTTTTGCTAAAATAAAGAAATATCCGAGGGAGTAATTTGTCTCTTAAAGCTGGAAGGCAGGTCCTGTGTTCTTCCAAACAATTTCTCATTAATTGCTTTGGCCTCAAGCTGCACAGTGGAGTTTATTTGGGCTCGTATTTATACTGTGTATTAAAAAGTTTTGACTTGGCTTGTTTCCCAGTTGGAATTAATGGAGAGTCAGGCAATACAGGTTGAGGTGATGTGGGCAGGGATGGAATTGGAGTTGTCAAACTCTAGATTCCTGGAGATTCCAGTTTACGTCCTGCCATTTTCCAACCAGCTCTTCTGTTAAATCCTTCCCCACTAGGTTTTATAACTAAGAAACGAAAAAAAACTGAAACATCTGAGTTTTTTTTTTCTCTATGATTTTCCTTTTCAACTGCATTGCGTACAGTTGTGGGCATCACCTTATAAGAAGAATGTGAATGCTTTGGCGAGAGCTGCAGAGGAGGATTAGGAGAATCCTTCTGAGGATGAGGAACTCCAGCTACAAGGTTAGATTGAGGAGGTTGGGACTGTTGCCCTTGGAGAGAAGAAGGCGGAGAGGAAATATGATTAAGGTTTTCAACATCACGGTGGCACAGTGGTTAGCACTGCTGCCTCACAGCGCCAGAGACCTGGGTTCAATTCCTGCCTCAGGCGACTGACTGTGTGGAGTTTGCATGTTCTCCCCGTGTCTGCGTGGGTTTCCTCTGGGTGCTCCAGTTTCCTCCCACAGTCCAAAGATGTGCAGGTCAGGTGAATTGGCCATGCTAAATTGCCCGTAGTGTTAGGTAAGGGGTAGATGTAGGGGTATGGGTGGGTTGCGCTTCGGCGGGGCGGTGTGGACTTGTTGGGCCGAAGGGCCTGTTTCCACACTGTAAGTAATCTAATCTAATCTAATCTAATCATAAATAAATAGGGAGAAGCTGTTCCCGTTTGTGAAAGGAACAAGAACGAGAGGGGATAGATTTAAAATTATGTGCAAAAGAAACAAAGGTGATGTGAGAAAAGTACACTTAGTGTGTAGTTAGGGTATGGAATGCACTATTTGGAAATGTGGGTTCTGTCCCATCAAGCTTAGACCTGAGCCTTTTACTACAATCAGTGGGAACTACACTAACTAATGGTTTCCCAGTATATGTTCTCAGTTTGGCCAACATCTTGCACAAACTTAAGGGTTGGAGTCCAGAGTGAATCTTGTTAAGGACTAGTTCTATAATTCCTGAGACAGCCACACTGGTATCGACCCCCATTAGAACCAGATAACCATTAACCAGCTATTTATTTTGATTGGTTCTGATTTGGATGTTGCTAAGTAATTTAATTGTTCCAAACCACAATGAGGTGGACCCTGCTGGATACTGGTCTGTGAGCTCTCTCACTTAAGTCACACCTTGTCGCATCCCCTTGCTGTCTCGAGTCCGCATACTGGCAGCAACTACAATGGCCGGATTCTGAGGAACATTTTAGTCATTCGACTTTGTTTTGGGGTTTTACTGTGGGCTGTCCTTGGGTTTCTCTGCTCTGGATGTGTTCTGTGTCAGGCTCTGCGGTTGCTTACACTCAAGTGGTGTTCCCCAAGCTCACAGGTCAGGGTGTTCACTTCCACTGGGATGGCCTGTAGCCCATATACTCCACTTGTTGCATTTTCCAATGATAAAGCCAGTCATAGTCCAGGTGGGCTTCAGCTAGTAGGCAGGGAGAAAGTAAGGACTGCAGATGCTGGAGATCAGAGTCGAGAGTGTGCTGCTGGAAAAGCACAGCAGGTCAGGTAGCATCCGAGAAGCAGGAGAATCGACATTTCGGGCACATTCCTGATGAAGGCCTCTTCAGCGAGTCTGCACTTTTCTATGGTTACATCATTAATCCCACATACCAAATGATCTCTCAATATTTCATTCAGGGTTTACCCAAAATCACATGCCTCTGCCAGTCATCTTCACCACGTCAAAAATCCAGATACAAATTCCTGTGGGTCTCAAACTGCTGAGTAAAACTAGTAGCCTCTCAGAATCAGGGAGGCTTTGGATCATAATATTCCTTAACTAAATCTGATAACTCTTCAAAGATTTTAGTATCTGGTACCTCAGGGAACATTAGGCTCCTAATAACCAACAAAGCTACGGATCCTCAAGCTATCAGGAGAATTACTTTTGGTTTTCATTTTCCCAGTCTTTGACAGCACAAACAAATAACTCAAGCTTCCCAAATAACGGTATGATGCCAGGAATGTTTACCCCTACTCTAAAGTGACTGTTGCAAGCCTATTTTCTTCAGGAACATGCTTTACTCTCGTCACCACTGAAATGACATAACAGAGGCCAGTATCCCATCACCAAGTCACCCTTTTATTTACACATGCACAGTACATGGATTTTCTGTTTGCTATTTATCTGACCAGCTGGCTCAGAGCCAGTCCCTAGAGTGAGGATAATGCCTGACACTCCTGTTTATCTCTGTCAGCCAGGGCTCCCTGATTGGATCAGGCTAACAGCCCCAATCAGGGATCTCATATTCTATGAGAGGCCAATCTTGTCCCAGTCACTCCAGGTGGGAATCTGGATGGGTCACATTTAGTGACGTTCGAATGAGGAAAGCTGAGATTCCATGGACAGTGTGAGCTCAGGAGGTGGAGGTGGATTAATAGACAACGTTGTGTGGTCCAGTGCGGAGCAAGAAATGCAGTGGGAAATTTGTGCACAGAAAGATCCCACAAAAAAAACAATCTGATCACGAGCACATAATCTGTCTTAGTAATGCTGATTGAGGATAAGTACTGGCCAGGACACTGGGGATAACACATTCTGGTCCACCTTGACCTGGTGCTTTGGGATCTTTTACACCCATCCAGGAGGGCATCAGGTTACATGCCTCATCCAAATGAGAGCACTTCCGACAGTGACGTATTCCCTCGTCACTGCACTGACTCTGTCGGCTCAGAATTTTATGCTCAAGTCTGGAGTGAGACTTGAGACCAAAACGTTCTCACTCAGGGAGTTTCTGTTTGCTATTTATTTGTAAGACTTGGGCATCGCTGGCTGGGCCCAGTATTTATTGCCCGTCCCTAATTGCCCCTTGAGAAGGTGGGGGTGAGCTGCCTTCTTGAACCGCTGCAGTCCATGTGCTGTGGGTTGCCCCACAATGCCCTGAGGGAGGGAATTCCAGGATTTTGACCCAATGATTAGTGGTATATTCCCAAGTCAGGATGGCGAGTGGTTTGGAGGGGAACGTGCAGGGGGTGGTGTTCCCATGTATCTGCTGCCCTTGTCCTTCTGGATGGAAGTGCTCGTGGGTTTGGAAGGTGCTGTCTGAGAATCTTTTGTGATATTCTACAGGACATCTTGTAGTTAGTACACACTGCTGCTACTGAGCACTAGTGGTGGAGGGATTGACTGTTTGTAGATGTAGTGCCAGTCAAGTGGGTTGTTTTCTCTGGATAGTGTCAAACTTCTTGAGTGTTGTTGGAGCTGCATACTTCCAGGCAAATGGAGAGTATTCTAACACACTCCTGACTTGTGCCTTGTAGATGGTGAATAGACTTTGGGGTGTCAGGAGGTGAGTTATTCACTGCAGGATTCCTAGTCTTTGACCTGCTCTTGTAGACACTGTTTTTATGTGGTGAGTCCAGTTAACTTTCTGGTCAATGATAATATCAAGGATGTTGACAGTGGGGGATTCAGTGATGGTAGTACTGTTGAATGTCATTGGCCGGTGGTTAGATTGTCTCTTATTGGTGATGGTCATTGTCTGGCATTGTGTGGCACAAATTTTACTTGCCACTTGTCAGTCCTGGCCTGAATACTGTCCAAATCTTGTTGCATTTGAGCGCAAATAGTGCTGAACATTGTGCAATCATCGGTGAACATCCTCACCTATGACCTTATGACAGAGGGAGGGTCATTGATGAAGCAGCTGAAGATGGTTGGGCCTAGGACACTACCCTGAGGAACTCCTGCAGAGATGTCCTGGAGCTGAGATGACTGACCCTCCAACAACCATGACCATCTCCCTATGTGTCAGGTCTGACTCCAACCAGCAGAGAGTTTGCCCCCTGATACCCATTGATTCCAGTTTTGCCAGGCCTCCTTGATGTCACACCTGGTCAAATGCAGCCTTGATGTCAAGGGCTGTCACTCTCCTCTCCCCTCTGGAGTTCATTTCTTTTGTCCATGTTTGGCCCAAGATGGCAATGAGGTCAGGAGCTGAGTGGCCCTGGTGGAACCCACACTGGGCGTCACTGAGCAGGTTATTGCTGAGCAGGTGCTGCTTGATAGCACTGTTGATGACCCCCCCCCCCCCCACCCCCTCCATCACTTTACTTATGATGGAGAGTAGACTGATGGGGCGGTAATTGGCCGGGTTGGATTTGTCCATTTTTTTGTGTACAGGACATACCTGGGTAATGTCCACATTGTCGGGTTGATGCCAATGTTGTAACTGTGCTGGAACAGCTTGGTTAGGGGAGCGGCAAGTTCTGGAGCACAGGCCTTCAGCACCTTCAGTCCTCGTGCCGGAGTGTTATCAGGGCCCATTGCCTTTGCAGTATCCAGTGCCTCCAACCATTCCTTGATCTCACGGGGAGTGAATCAAATTGGCTGAAGCCTGGTATCTGTGATGCTGGGGACCACAGGAGGAGGCCGAGATGGATCATCCACTCAACACTTCTGGCTGCAGATTGCAGCAAATGCTTCAGCCTTATCTTTTGCCCTGATGTGGTGGGCTCGCCCATCATTGGGGATGGGGATATTTGTGGAGCCTCCTCCTTCAGTGAGCTGTTTAATTGCCCACCACCATTCACGACTGGATTGGAAGGACTGCAGAGCTTAGATCTGATCTGTTAGTTGTGGGATTGCTTACCTCTGTCTATCACTGGCTGTTTATGCTGTTTGGCATGTAAGTAGTCCTGTTTGGTAGCTTCACCAGGTAGACACCTTTTGTTTTAGGTATGTCTGATGCTGCTCCCTTCCTGCACTCTCCGTTGAACCTGGGTTGATCCCCCGCCTTGATGGTAATGGTTGTGTAGGGGATATGCCAGACCATGAGGTTACAGATTGTGCTGGAGTACAGTTCAGCTGCTGTTGATGGCCCACAGTGCCGAATGGATGGCCCTGTCTTGAGTTGCTAGATTGGTTCAAAGTCTGTCCCATTTAGCATGGTGACAATGCTACAGTGTTTAGTGAGCTATTAGTGTTTTTCCAACTGGACCACATTTGACGCTGGTTCACAGGGAAAGTGGACTGGCCGGAATCAGGAAGGGGAAGCCTCAGTGTCTTCATTGTCAGTGTAGTTACTGATCTGGAGGCAAAAAAATCATACAGATCTATAGCACAGAAAAGGGCCCTTCGGGCCATCATTTCCATTATGGCCAAAAATAACCACCTAACTATTCTCGGCCTATATTCCAGCTCTTGGCCTGGAGCCTTGCATGCAACTAGAGCTGTTCTTAAATGATATGAGGGTTTCAGTCTCTCTCACCCTTACAGCCAGTGAATTCCAGATTCCCACCATCCTCTGGGAAAAAGATTTTCCTCACATCCCCTCGAAACCTCCTGCCCCTGACCTTCAATCCATGGTCATTGATGGCTTTGTCGAGGGGACAAGTTTCTTCCTGTCTCCCCAATCTATACCCCTCATAATCTTATTTATCTCAATCATGTCCCTCGCAATCTGCTTTGCTCTGAGGGAAACAATCCCAGTCTCTCTTCATTGATTCTGTTACTGGTGTTGCTGTTGTTACTGATGAGGTTGTTGTTATTATTACTCCTGTTGCTACTGGAAGTAACTGCTCAGAGACCAGTATCTTGTTACCAAGTCACCCTTTATTGACATGTGCAGAGTACACGGGCTGTGACCAGCCAGCTCAGAGTCTGTTGCTGAGTGACGAGATTCTCACTATCTCCAGTTTCTTTTTTTTTTACTCCTGTTTATTTTTGTTTTTTTTTGTGCAGGTGTGAGACACAGTGAAAGTCACAAGGTGCACAAATCTTTATTCAGTTTCCACCACTAGGAAGAAAAGAAACACCCGAGTGGCCAGAATCTCCAGGTTTTTTTATTTTATTAAACAAATTACAAAAACAGTTGACTACAAAAACAGTTTACAACAAACAGTTACATTTACAGCTGCATACAAGAGACAGCAATTTTACAAGGGAGAGGAGCAGCAAAGCCAGGCCCTAAACCCTACCGTTCAAACAGTTTACAGGGACAGGAGGACAAACCTCAAATCCCAGTTTCACAAAAATATAAAGAGACATCAACAATGACATTTATACATTAGACAATCCTGTTACATACAAAAGTGCAGACAATACAGACCCAGCAAGACCCCACCCCTACCCACCTTCCGACCACTCTAAGGCTACCCTCCCCTACCCACCTTCTGGTTCTCGGTCCACCCCATGCCCCTTCCGGTTCTTGGTCCACCCTGACACACCTTTCGACCACCTCTAGGACAGCTCGCCCCGGTACCCGCCCAGGGTAATCTCAAGTTTCTTTTTTACCACAAAAGCAATTAGCAGAGTCTGAGAATATCCTGTTTATTTTTTTTTTCATCTTTTTTTTATTAACCCACACTACCGCCTAACTGCGGTCGTGCTTATGTTTTCCCCCAGTACCCATGGTGGGTGTGTGCAGGTGTGAGACACAGTGAGAGACACAAGGTGCATGAATCTTTATTCAATTTCCACCACCAGGAAGATAGGAAACACCCGAGTGGCCAGTGACAATCACTGCCCTTCACATCAAAGGGCAATGCTAATCTCCAGTTTCTATCTGTCAGCCAGGGCTCCCTGATTGGCCCAGCTTAACATCAAGGATCTCATAGACAACAAGATCTATCTGACATTCTTTCCAACCACTACACTACTCGCACTGTTGATGCTTTTTTTAATTATACTGTTGTTGTTCATACTTCTCATACTGTAATTTTTACTCCCTTTTTTATTTTGTCATTGAATTAGAATCCCTATAGTGTGAAAACAGGCCCTTCGGCTCAACAACTCTACACCGACCCTCCGAACAGTAACCCACCCAGGCCCATTCCCCTTCGCTATATTTACCCCTAACCAGGGCAGCACAGTGACTCAGTGGTTAGCACTGCTACCTCACAGCGCCAGGGACCCGGGTTCAATACCCACCTCGGGCAACTGCCTGTGTGGAGTTTGCACATTCTCCCCGTGTCTACATGGGTTTCCTCTGGGTGCTCCGGTTTCCTCCCACAGTCCAAAGATGTGTAGGTTAAGTAAATTGGCCATGCTAAATTGCCTGTAGTGTTATGTGGATTAGTCAGGGGTAAATATAGGGGGGGGTGGGTTTCTCTTCGGAGGGTCGGTGTGGACTTGTTGGGCCGAAGGGCCTGTTTCCACACTGTAGGTAATCTAATGTAATGCACCTAGCCTACACATCCCTGGACACTATGGGCAGTTTAGCACGGCCAATTCACCTAAGCTGCACATCTTTGTGATTGTGAGAGGAAACTGCAGCACCCGGAGGAAACCCACACAGACACAAGGAGAATGTGCCCGAGGCTGGAATCGAACCCGGGTCCCTGGCGCTGTGCCACCCAATTCTGTGGTTGGTATTGATACTGTAATTATTGCTAATATTGCTGATCGTACTGTTGATATCATTATTTCTCTTGTTATTATTGTCAATGTTGCTTCTGTTAAGATTTGTCCTGTTCTTATTGTTGATGCTGTTTTTATTATACTTGCTGTGAGCTCTTGTTGATGATGCTATTGTTACTTCAGTTACCGAACTTACTGCTTCTGTTATGTTACTGCTGCTCTTACTGCTATGAATCTATCAACAAGCAGGATTCTGTCCAGATACTGCAACGCTGACGAGGAGAAAGTGAGGACTGCAGATGCTGGAGAGTCAGAGTCGAAAAGTGTGGCGCTGGAAAAGCACAGCTGGTCGGGCAGCATCCGAGGAGCAGGAGAGTCAACGTTTTGGGCATAAGCCCTTCATCAGGAATGTAACCCCATAATTGGGGCTTACACCCGAAACGACGACTCTCCTCCTCCTCGGATGCTGCCCGTAATGCTGTGCTTTTCCAGCACCGTACTTTTTGACCCTTGCAAAGCTGACCCCCAAGCTGCTCAGTGAATAACAGCCAGCCTACCCTAACTACCACACCATAGCAACAAGGCAATTCCTCATTTTTTCATGTTTGCAGTCAATTGATAAATCTGAAATCAAGCTTTGCATCCTGGGAAAAATATTTTTCACTTCAAAATGAGAAACCATACCTTTGATGGTAATCTCCTTATCACACAGTTTGAGGAGCTGGGCGAAGATTAGTATGGTGAGACTCATTGCTTTCAGTTTTTGCTGATTCATCTTATTCCTCTCCTCAAAGCCTTGTCTTTCTCTGCAGGCAATGAACAGTTTAATCTGTTAATTGGGGAACTAATGCAATTGTCAAGCCAACACTTCACTGCCAAGTTTCAGCAGAATTATACACCAACAATCTATCGCAATCGGCTTGGACATTTAGGGCTAAGTCCCTGACTGCTCCATATCAAAGGCCAGGTCCGTTTCTCAGGGTCAGTGGCCACTCACTATTCTTGGGATTCCTGCCTCTGTGTAAGGTGCAGAAGTAGGCCACTTGGCCCCTCGAATCTGTTCCGTCATTCTGAGATCCTGCCTACATTAATAATGGTGCCTCCCAATATTCTACTTCTGCCTTATAAAAGATTCAACCAGCACTTTTTGAGGGAGAGAGTTCTAATTACTTATTGTTGTCTGCTAAGATTAAATTCTCCTCACCTCTTTCTTGAAAGGACAACCCTGTTTTTCTTAAACAGTGATCCATTCATTCTAAAAGCTCCCACAAGAGAAAATGTCATCTCCACATCCATGTTGTCCAGATTCCTCAAGATGTTTCAATCAAATCGTCTCTCACTCTTTGAAAGCCTCGCCTACAGACACTAGCCTGTTTAATCTTCCCTCATAAGACAACCCACCCCACTCACTCCAATCCAAGCATTAGTCTGGGAAAACCTTCTCTGAACTATTTACAATGCACTTACATCCTTTGTTAACTAAGGTGATCAGTATTTCGACAATACTGCAGATGTGGTCTCATCCCATGAGGAACCTTGTCGAACGTCTTACTGAAGTCCATATAGATCACGTTCACTGCTCTGCCCTCTTCATTACTTCTTCAAAAAACGGTGTTTTTAAAGCAGAGGGTGATAGTAGAGGGTAATCCTTCTGGCTGGAGGCCTGTCTCCAATGGGGTCCGTGTAGGAGGCAGTGTTGAGGCCCTTGCTGTTTGTAGTTTATATAAATGTTTTCGGCTCGAGTGTAGGAGAGCTGATCAGTAAGTTGGTGGGGAGGTAAATAGTGAGGAGGATAGCTTTAGACAAGAGTAGGGTATTGATGGGTTGATCAGTGTCAAATGGAGTTCAAGCCAGATAAATGTGAGGTGATACACTTGGGCAGGACAAATAAGGCAAGGGAATACATGATGGACAGTAGGACCCTAGGAAGCACCAAGGATCAGAGGGATCTTGGTGTTTATGTACAAAGAACAGAGAATAGTACATCACAGGAACAGGCCCTTTGGTTCACCGAGACTATGCCATAACATAACACGACAGCTTTCAAAACTAATAGACTTTACCTCTGCTCGGTCCATATCCCTCTAATGCCTGCCTACTCATATATTTGTCAAGATGGCTCTTAAACATTGCTATTGTATCTGTCCCCACTACCTCTTCTGGCAGCACTTAGAACAAAGAAAATTTACAGCCCAGGAACAGGCCCTTCGGCCCTCCAAGCCCGAGCCGATCCAGATCCACTGTCTAAACCTGTCGCCCAATTCCTAAGCATCTGTATCCCTCTGCTCCCCACCTACTCATGCATCTATCCTGATGTATTTTAAATGAATCTACCGCGCCTGCCTCTCATACTTCAGCTGGCAATACGTTCCAGGCACCTACCACCCCCTGTGTAAAGTAATCCCCTTAAACATTTCACCTCTCAACTTGAAAGCATGACCTCTCATTATTGAATCCTTCACCCTGTGAAAAAGCTTCTCTCTCCCTACCCTGTCTATACCCTTCATGATTTTGTAAACCTCAATCAGGTTCCCCCTCAATCTCCCTTTTTCTAATGAAAATAAACCTAACCTACTCAACCTCTCTTCATAGCTAGCACCTTCCATACCAGGCAACATCCTTGTAAACCTTCCCTGCACCCTCTCCAAAGCGTCCACATCCTTTTGGTAATGTGGCGACCAGAACTGTACACAGTATTCTAAATGCAGCTGAACCAATGTAGACTTATCACCCTCTGTGTAAAAAACCTGTCTCTCACATCTCCTTTAAGTTTACAATTTTACCTTAAACCCTCTAGTAATTGACATTTCTCCCTTGGGACAAAGACTCTGACTATCCATCCTATCCATGCCTCTCATAATCTTGTAAACTTCTTTCACCACCCTCCCCCCCTCCCCAACCTCCAATATTCAAATGAAAATGAACCAAGTTTGTCTAATTTCCCCTCATGGCTGATACCCTCCAGACAATATTCTGGTAAACCGTTTCTGCACCCTCTCCAAAGCCTCCACATCCTTCTGGTAGTGAGGCAACCAGAACTGTACACAATATTCCACGTGTGGCCAAAGAAACGTTCTTTCCAGCTCCACCATGACTTGTCAAGTTTTATACGCTATGCCCAGACTGATGAAAGTAAGCATGCCACACGCCGTCTAGACCAGCTTAACCACTTGTTTTGCCACGGTCAGGGAACTGTGGACCCAGACCCTTTGTATTTGTCCAGAGTAAATTCCATTGACCATTTCTCCGCCAACATCTCCAGCCTATCTGTATCCTTTGGTAATTCTCCTCACTATCCAGAGCTCCCATCAATCTTTATGTCATCCACAATCTCACCCTAATAAGACCACCCTATATTCTCCTCCAAGCTATTTCTCTATACAGTCAGTTCTACTATAACGAGCATTTCCTCAACATGAATTAGACCATTATTTGTAACATATGAATTTCCATTACCTGTATTGGCAATAACGCAATTCCGGTCGCATTGGTTTGAATGGTGCTGCCATTACACAATTTTGTTATGATGCAGGATCGCGCAGGTACAGAATAATTGCGTTATATCAGAACAGACTGCACTACAAACAATAAGAGTCTCAGTACTGACCACTGGTCACAGATCTTCAGTCTGAAAAACACCCTTCCACTGCTACTCTCTATCTTCTGTTACCAAGCTAGCTCTGTATCCATCCTACCAGATCACCACAAATCCCATGTGACTTCACCTTCTGTATCAGCCTCATCAAAAGCCTCCCTAAAATCTACGTAGACAACATCCGAAGCCCAGTCATCATCAATCATCTTTGTCACTTCCTGAAAAGACTCAATCAAGCTTGTGAGACTCAAATTTCCCCCACAAAGCCATGCTGCCAATCGCTAATAAGTCTATACTTCCAAATATGAGTAAAACCTGTCCCTAAGAATCTTCTCCAATAATTTCCCTACCGCTGACATAAGGCTTACCAATCAGTAAGTTCCCGGCTTGTCCCTGTTACCCTTCTTAAACAAAGGAGTAACATTGGGACCTCACTAAAGAAAATACAAGCACTTCATACAAGGCCCCAACAATTTCCTCACCTGCCTCCCTCAGGATTGTGGGATAAATCCCATCAGGTACTAGGGACTTGTTTATCTTAATGGTTTTCAAAAATACCCAATACCCCCTCCTTTGTTTATACCATTATGCCTTAGAATATCAACATACCCCTCCTGAGACTCACCATCCACCATGTCCTTCCCCTTTGTGCAAACCGATGCCAAGCCTTCATTGAGGACTTCACCCATTTCCTCTAGCTCCACGTATACACCTCCTCCTTTGTCCTTGAGTGAACCTACCCTTTCCCTACCTACCGTCTTACTCCTTAATCACGTATAAAATGCTTTGAAATTTTCTTTAATCCTGTATTCCAAGGACATTTCATGACACTCCTAACACCTTATTTTAGTTTCTTCCTACATTTTTCCCTGTCTTCAGTTTCCTCAACCTTACACAGGCCTCCCTTTTCTTTTTGATGAAGCTCACAGCTTCTCTTGTAATCTAAGGTCCCCGAATCTTGCCATCCTTATCCTTCACTTTCACAGGAGCATGCTGGTCCTGAACCCTAATCAACTGGCCCTTAAAAGATTCCTACATGCCAGATGTGGATTTACTCTCAAACAGCTGCCCCCATTCTACAGTTCCCGAGTTCCCGCCTAATATTGTGGTAGCTAGCCTTCCCACAGTTTAGTAATTTCACCCAAGGACTACTGTTACTCTTATCCATAACTTGTGGAATTATGGTCACTGTTCCCAAATTGCTACCCTCCTGAAACTTTGATTACTTAGTCAAGCTGATTCCCCAATAATAGATCGAGTCCAGCCCCTTCCCTAGTTGGATTATAAATATATTACTTCAAGAAACTCTCCTGAATGCACTTTACAAATGCTCCTCACTACCCCCATTCCAGACCCTGGTGTGAAGGGAGTCCCAGTCAATGTTGGCGAAGTTAAACTCGCTTACCACAACAATCCTGCTGTTTTGACCTTTTCCCATAACCTGTCCACACATCTATTCCTCTGTCATTCATTAGGTGGTAGTAAAATTCTGTGAGAGTGATTGCATGCTTCTTGTCCCTGAGTTGTACTCTCTGGGTGAGCCTCCCTCATGTTCTCCCTCAGTACAGCTGTGATATTCTTCCTAATCAGTAACACAACTCCCCTACCTCTTTTATATCATTCTCCATCTCATCTGAAACATCTAAATCCCAGAACATCAGCTGTCAGTCTTGTTCCTCTCTCCACCAAGTCTCTGTAATACAAAACCATGGTTACATTTGGATCATTAATATCTTTATGTGGGAGTAATCTGCTGTCCTTACCTGGTTGGGCCTACTTGTGATCCCAGACCATCTGAACTGGCCTCCCAGTTGTCTCAAACCATAGAATATTAGAACATAGAACATTACAAGCTCTTCAGCCCTCAATGTAACGCCAACCGGCGAAACCAATCTGAAGCCCATCTATCCTACCCTATTCCATTCTCATCCAGATGTTTATTTAATGATCATTCAAATGCCCTTAAAGTTGGTGAGTCCACTACTGTTACAGGCGGGGCATTCCTCGCCCCCTACTATTCTCTGAGTAAAGAAACTACATGGGATATCTGTCCTATATCTATCACCCCTCAATTTAAAGCTACATCCCCTCATGCTAGCCATCAGTATCTGTCACCAACCATGACAGATAATCACACTGTAGGTCAACCAATGGAACACAGAACAGTCAAGGTTCAAGAAGGCAACTCACTCCACCTTCATGAGGACCTGCCTACGAAGCCCTGTGAACTAATATATAAATAAAAGGTCAGATTCTCTGCTACAAAACAAAAAAGACTTTGCATTGATGTCACACCTTTAACATCGGGAAAGTCCCAAGGGGCTTCAAAGGAACGTTTCAGATAAAATGAGATACCAAGACATGAAAGAATGCTAGAGCGGGTAGGCAAACATTTTCAAGGAATATTGCAGAGTAGGCTGGACAGCTGGAGACGGGGAATTTCAGAGTTCCGGACCTAGACAGCACAGTCATTAGTGATGAGAATTGATGGGTGTATTGGAGGGGCATCGGGATCCTACAGCATTGTATGTCTGGAGGAGATTACTATCGTCACTGGTGGCTTTGTTTTAAACTCAGTTCACTTTTAATTTAATGTTGATTTCAGGTGCTCATTCCTCCCCCCACCAACGCCATCTCACTGACTGCCATGTTCACCTGTACACAGGTATGGCCTGGATACCTTTTGCTCTTTAGCCAGTAGATGGCAGCCCTGCACCACCGTTCTTCCCTCTGTCCGCCGACTCTCTCTGAACAATTCAACAAAGCTCAGTGTTTTATTTTTGAGGTTAACCCTTCTAAGATTCACTCCCCTCAAGGAATAAACCACACATTGGCCTTCCTGCCCCATCGTGTCTGTCCTGCTCCTTACTTCACCAACCCTGGACTAGTCCCAATGCCCCTCGTTTCAAGGATGTAAATGGATGGGCAAAAACTGCAGACCTTATCTTTGGGGCTCACATCCTATGGGAGAATTACACAAAAAAGGCTTGTGTGCAGTCAATTTGCAACTAAAAACTACAACTAAGGACCAAGCTATTAGGAATGAGCTATCAGTAAAGGACATGGGTCAACATTTTGGAGGATAGAATCCTCTACAGCAAGAAAGCAAACCATTCAGCCCAACAAGTCCACACCGACCCTCCGAAGAGCAAACCTCCCAGACCCATCCATCTATCCCTGTAACCCTGTATTTCCCACGGCCAATCCACCTAATCTGCATACCTTTGGAGTGTGGGAGGAAACCGGAGTACCCGGAGGAAGCCCACACAGACACAAGGGGAGAATGTGCAAACTCCACACAGATACTTGCCCGAGCGTGGAATCGAACCCAGGTCCCTGGTGCTGTGAGGCAGCAGCATTCACCACTGAATACCTCGCCACCATATTGTGTACAATTAGAGTCGCCCAGCTACAGGAGGATGTGATTAAATTGGAGAGGGTTCAGAAAGGATTTACCAGGATATTGCTGGTTTGGGTTAAAAGAATATTTGGGTGATAAGAATAGGCTGGGATCTTTTTCACTGAAGCTTAGGCCGTGAGGGATGACCATGAATCAATTGTCGATTGTCAGAAAACCTCCATCTCGCTCACTGGTGCCCTTGAGGGAAGGAAACTGCCATCCTTACCTGGTCTGATCTACACGTGACTCCAGACCCACAGCAACGTGGTTGACTCTTAACTGCTGTCTGGGTAGTTAGGGATGGGCAATAAATGCTGGGCCTAGCTAGTGATCCCCTCATCTTGTGAATGAATTTTTTAAAAAGCCATGATCATATTGAATGGTGGAACAGGCTCAAAGCACTGAACAGCCCATTCCTGTTCCTATGTTTCTATCGCTCTGTTATAATCAGACAATACAATAATCCCAAAGGTATTGACTAATCAGTGTTGGTCCTATCATCCCTGATGGTTCTCTCAAATGGATCAAAAAGATATCCTGGTCTTTGTTTGGATAGCAAACGGGGAAGTTAGCTTTGGTGTCCCGGCTCATGTTCAAGGCCCGAGGTGAGGGAAATTCTTTTCTGTCAGAGCATTGTGTGACTTTGGAATTTTCTGCTCCAGAAGGCAGTGAAGACAGGCTCTTTGCAATATGTTTAAGACAGAGCTGGGAAGATTCTCATTAGACAAAGCAGTCGGAGGTTATTGCGGGAAGGTAAGAATGTGGAGTTTGAAATATAAATGGAGCGGCTATCATCATACTGAACGGGAGGACCAGGTTCAAGGGGCCGAATGGCCTACTCTTGCTCCTGATTTGTATGTTTGCAGCAATCTCTGTCAATGAACTATCAACAGATAGAGACATGAGGTGAGGTAAATGCCAAAAGTGGACAATGTTCTAAGATTGCCCATCCAACCAAATCTTGTCCCCACCCCCCAATTCCCACCACATATCATGCCTCAAATTAATCAGGGACTTTGCTGCCAAATTCTATTGTCTGGAAGAAAGAAAGGGCTGGAAAGTCAGATTCAAATACTTTGGTGGTTCTGTGGCAGTGAATTCCATCGATTCACCACTGTCTGGCAGAAGTTTCTCCTTAATCCTGTTCTAAAGGGTCTTCCCTTTACTCTAAGGTTGTGCCTTTGGGTCCTAGTCTCTCCTACCAATGGAAACATCTTCCCAACATCTACACTGTGCAGGCTGTTCTGTACGTTTCAATTAGACACCCCCCCCACACCCCTCCCGTCATCATTCTAAACTCCATGGAGTCTCGAACCTTTAGAGATTAGAACCTCCAGAGTAGCTTTTTTATTTGTCATTTCCTCCATATACAACTGATCCAGTAAGAATGAGGCAGCGTTGCTCCAGGTCCTACATAACTACACAATTGTAAATGGCATAGAGTCCTCAAACGTTCCCCATATGTTTAAGCTTTTCACTCCTGGGAGTCGGCCGTTGCCGCGGTGCCAATATGTGGGATCTTACTGTGCACACATCTCCACCATTGCAGCAGCGGCCACACCAGGTACGTCATTGGCTGTGAAGTGGCTGGGGTTGTGAAAGGTGTCACAGTAATGTCAGTCAGCCGTTCTTGTTTTTTCCTTATTCCAGTTATGAATCACGGGAGAGGTTGTTCAGGCTGTGGGGTGAGTTCGTCCTCTCCTCCCAGGTCATCCTCACTTTGTTTTAATCTTTCCCTCAATGGAGAGTGACTCGGTAACTCGAGGACATAACCCCCAGAGCTGCACGCAGCCATTACAGAAATGAAAGGATCAAGTTAATCAGGGATTCGATGTAATGGCTCTCGCCTGACTCTGAATTAGCACTTGCTGTCTCTGCCTGAGGCAAGGTCAGAACTTCAGCAAGAGGCTTAAACTCTGTGTTTCCCAAAGTAAATGGGCTGTTCACCCCTCTTAAATACAGAGGGCAGTGGACAAATTGAGGACTTAAACTTTCCTAATTAGGCACTACTTTCCTCAATCACTTACCCTTTAAAAACGGCAAATGGGCTCCCATTAACGGGTCGATATGGGGGTCTGGAATGTTCCACAATATGTTTGAAAGGGAGATGGGGCTGAGATTAAACCATCCGTGCCAGAGTTTAATGGGAGTGGATTGAGTGAACATGCCTTATCCACTTTATCAAACAGAGATTTCCATTGCTTCAGAAAGCACTGAGCTCTGGTAATGACCAGCTCACATTCCCCACATCCCTTACCATTGTAAAACTCGTTCCGCTTCAACAGGATGCGATAAATTGATAGATAATAAAAAGGTTATACAGCTGAGCTTGCCTCCTGGCTTAAGGTGACTGAGTTCGGTTGCCACAGCCCTGTGGGATGTCTCTGCTCCCGCCCTCTTGCTGATGTACAACATGTGGGGGACCTCACTACTTCACCTGTCACAGAACACAACCCATCCTTGCTTCCCCCCCTTCCCATCTCACCCTCACCACCACCCTGCAGACACCTCCCTATTTCACCCCCATACCCCACACCTCTGTCCCATCCTCTTCCCCCCCCCCCACCTCCTCCCAGCCCATCCCACTGTTACCCACTCCTCCAGATACCCCTCTGCCTGAGGTTGGTAACACATCAATCTCGGGACTGTTGAAGGGCTGGTGAATGGACAATGCTCAGGACCTTTAAGGACACTCTAGATCAGTAAGTGAGAGAACGGTCTTGGGGGGGTTATGTTTGTGTGGGGCTGGGACACAGTTCGTATTGGACACAGCATGGAGCTGGAAGGGCTGAATGGCCTGTTTCTGTTCTAGAAATCCTCAACCATGGCAACTCCTTTACATGCAGTAAGGTCACGCTTTGGGGTAAAGGGTTCATGTGTTTGTGCTGTTGGTCAAGTGTTGGGAAGACCATATCTTGAAGGAGAGTGACTGGACTCGAGACATTAACTCTGTTCCTCTCTCTCTCTCTCTCTCCAAAGAGAGCTTCTCCATTACTTTCTGGTTTTGTTTTCTAGTCTTGTCAATTTATTGAGTGTTTCCGAGGACATGGGCTGTACAGTTAATGAGGCAGATTACTCTGGTTGGAGCATTTAGTTAACACACAATATACAGATGGATCAAACCATTTACTCCCACTGCTCACAATCCCAGTGGGGCCAAACCACTTCCCATTCATTCCCACTCTACACAATCCCAATGGATCCAAACCACTTCCCATTCATTCCCACTGTACACAATCCCAGTGGACTCAATCCTCTCCATATTCACTTCCACTGTACAGCTAACAATATATTAAATTCTTTCTTGTGAACTGCAGTTGAATGCAGTTCCAAACCTCTTGGCCTTTTATTATTGCTGAGTAGAGGATGATAATATTCAGCTTAATTAAGTGAAAATGCAGAATCCAGGCTGAGGGGAGTGTTCATGTTTATTGTGTGAATTTCCTTCCTTGATCCCACACTGCATACTGTGTTCTATCATATCTTGAAACTGATCAAACCTCCTGCAGAGCTGGGAGATCACACACATGCACGTACACCCATACACACACAGCTACTCTCTCACACACATACACACAGCTACTCTCTCACACACACACACACACACACACACACACAGCTACACACACACACACACACAGCTGCTCTCACACACACACACAGCTACACACACACACAGCTACACACACACACACAGCTACACACACACACAGCTACTCTCACACACACACAGCTACTCTGACACGCATACACAGCTACTCTCACACACACACAGCTACTCACATACACACACACACAGCTACACACGCATATACACAGCTACTCTCAGATACACACACACAGCAACTCTCTCACACACACACACACACTACTCACACACACACACACAGACAGCTACACACACACACACACCTACTCTCATACACACACACACACCTACACTCACACACACAGCTACACACACATGCACAGCTACACACACACACAGCTACTCTCACACACACACAGCTACTCACATACACACACACACAGCTACACATGCACATACACAGCTACTCTCAGATACACACACACAGCGACTCACACACACACACACAGGCAGCTACACACACACACACACCTACTCTCATACACACACACACACCTACTCTTACACACACACAGCTACACACACATGCACAGCTACTCTCATCTACACACAAACACACACACAGCTACTCACATACACACACACACACACAGCTACACACACATACACACAGCTACTCTCACACACAGCAACTCTCTCTCACACACACAGCTACTCTCTAACACACACACAGCTACACACACACACACAGCAACTCTCTAACACACACACAGCTACACACACACACACAGCAACTCTCTCTCACACACACAAGTACTCACACACACACACACAGACAGCTACTCACACACACACACCTACTCTCATACACACACATACACCTACACTCACACACACACAGCTACTCTCACACACACACAGCTACTCTCACACACACACACACACCTACTCTCACACACACACACACCCCTACTCTCACACACACACATACAGCTACTCTCACTCAGACACAGCTACACACACACACACACACACACAGCTACGCTCACACACACAGCTATTCACACACACACACACCTACTCTCACACACACACAGCTACTCTCACACACACACAGCTACTCTCACATACACACACAGCTACTATCACACACACACACACACACAGCTACTCTCACACACACAGACAGCTACTCACACACACACACCTACTCTCACACACACACACACAGCTACTCTCACACACACACACACACACACCTACTCTCACACACACACACACCTACTCTCACACACACACACAGCTACTCTCACACACACACACACAGCTACTCTCACACACACACCTACTCTCACACACACACACACACCTACTCTCACACACACACACACACACCTACTCTCACACACACACCTACTCTCACACACACACACACCTACTCTCACACACACACACAGCTACTCTCTCACACACACACACAGCTAATCTCACATACATACACACAGCTACTCTCAGATACACACACAGCTACACACACAACTACTCTCAGATACACACACAGCTACACACACACAGCTACTCTCTAACACACACACAGCTATACACACACAGCTACTCTCAGATACACACACAGCTACACACACACAGCTACTCTCAGATACACACACAGCTACACACACACAGCTACTCTCAGATACACACACAGCTACACACACACAGCTACTCTCAGATACACACACAGCTACACATACACAGCTACTCTCTAACACACACACAGCTACACACACACAGCTACTCTCTAACACACACACAGCTACACACACACAGCTAATCTCACATACATACACAGCTACACACACACAGCTAATCTCACATACATACACAGCTACACACACACAGCTAATCTCACATACATACACACAGCAACTCTCTCACACACACACACAAGTACTCACACACACACACACACACACACCTACTCTCATACACACACACACCTACTCTCACACACATGCACAGCTACTCTCACACACACACACAGCTACACACACACACACAGCTACACACACACAGCTACTCTCACACAAAGCTAATCTCACACACACACACAGCTACTCTTATCTACACACAAACACACACACAGCTACTCACATACACACACACACACACACACAGCTACACACGCACTTACACAGCTACTCTCAGATACACACACACAGCAACTCTCTCACACACACAGCTACTCTCTCACACACACACATAAGTACTCACACACACACACACACACACACACACACACAGCTACACACAAACACACACCTACTCTCACACATAGACAGCTACTCTCACACACACACACAGCTACTCACACACAGCTACTCTCACACACAGATACACACACACAGCTACACACACACACACAGCTACTCTGACACGCACACACAGCTACTCTCACATACACACACACAGCTACTCTGACACGCACACACAGCTACTCTCACACACACACACACAGCTACTCTCACACACAGATACACACACACAGCTACACACACACACACAGCTACTCTGACACGCACACACAGCTACTCTCACACACACACACACAGCTACTCTCACACACAGATACACACACACAGCTACACACACACACACAGCTACTCTGACATGCACACACAGCTACTCTCACACACACACACACAGCTACTCTCACACACAGATACACACACACAGCTACACACACACACACAGCTACTCACACACACACAGCTACTCTCACACACAGATACACACACACACACAGCTACTCACACACACACACACACAGCTACTCACACACAGCTACTCTCACACACAGATACACACACACACACACACAGCTACTCTCACACACACACACACAGCTACTCTCATGTACACACACACACACACACACACAGCTACTCACATACACACACACACAGCTACACACGCACATACACAGCTACTCTCAGATACACACACACAGCGACTCACACACACAGCTACTCTCACTCAGACACAGCTACTCACACACACAGATACACACACACACAGCTACTCTGACACGGACACACAGCTACTCACACATACAGGTCCACACACACACAGCTACTCTCACACACACACACCTACTCTCACACACACACACACACCTACTCTCACACACACACACCTACTCTCACACACACACACACCTACTCTCACACATACAGCTAGACACAGCTGCGCACACAGAGCTACTCTCATATATATAAACAGCTACACGCACACACAAACACAGACACAAAGCTACTCTCTCACACACACAGCTACTCAAATACACACACAGCTACTCTCACACACATAGCTACACACACACAGCTACTCTCTCTCACACACACACAAAGCTACTCACATACACACAGAGCTACTAACACACACACACACAGCTATTCTCTCACACACACACAGCTACTCACACAACTACTCACACACACATAGCTACACACACACACACACCTACTCCCGCACACACACAACCACTCTCACATACCCACACACACAGCTACTTTCACACACACAACTACTCTCACACACACACACAGCTACTCATATACACACACAGCTAGTCTCACAAACACACATACAGCTACTCACACACGCACACACAACTACCCTCACACACAACAAACAGCTACACATACACACAGCTACTCTCTCACACACACAGACAGCTCCTCTCACACACACACACAGCTACTCACACACACACACACTCTCACACACTCACACAGCTACTCTCTCTCTCACACACACACACTCACAGCTCTACACACACACACACACACACACACACACACACACACAGCTACTCACACACACACTCAACTACTCTCACACACATACATAGCTACACACACACACAGCTCCTCTCACACACACACACACTGCTACTCTCACACACACACACAGCTACTCACACACACAGATACACACACACACACAGCTACTCACACACACAGATACACACACACACACAGCTACTCACACACACAGCTACTCACACACACAGATACACACACACACACAGCTACTCACACACACAGATACACACACACACACAGCTACTCACACACACAGCTACTCACACACACAGATACACACACACACAGCTACTCACACACACAGCTACTCTCACACACACACACAGCTACTCACACACACAGCTACTCACACACACAGATACACACACACACACACACACAGCTACTCACACACACAGATACACACACACACAGCTACTCACACACACAGCTACTCTCACACACACACACAGCTACTCACACACACAGCTACTCACACACACAGATACACACACACACAGCTACTCTCACACACACACACAGCTACTCACACACACAGCTACTCACACACACAGATACACACACACACAGCTACACACGCACATACACAGCTACTCTCAGATACACACACACAGCGACTCACACACACAGCTACTCTCACACACACACACAGCTACTCACACACACAGCTACTCACACACACAGATACACACACACACAGCTACTCTCACACACACACAGCTACTCTCACACACACACACAGCTACTCACACACACAGATACACACACACAGCTGCTCAGACACACACACACAGCTACTCTCTCTCTCTCTCTCACACACACACAGCTATTCTCACACACACACACACACACACACACACAGCTATTCTCTCTCTCTCTCTCACACACACACACACACACACACACACTCACAGCTACACACACACACACACACACAGCTATTCTCACACACACACAGCTCCTCTCACACCCACACCCAGCTACTCATGCACAATGCCTGGCAGTGTACAACATATTCCCATTGAGTATCCATATAGCTTTCTATCTGAGCCATGGACCAAGACCCGCACTGGGAAACCAGCTATCGTCCCTTCCCATTCCATTCAGCTGGGGTCATGTTTCCTACTGTATAAGCCTTACTGCTATTCTCCAACTGGTTCTGTCTGAGATCTCTCCTTTCCTCTGTTAAAGGTGTATCCCCCTCTTGGTGTACCTGGTGAACCAGCTGTCCTGCCCAGGATTGAGACTCAGTGGGATTTTCAGTCTGGAGCATCTTGCCATCAACACATCGTGTCCACACTGTGTGATGGAACTCACCCTCGAAGTGTCTTTACCAAGCCCCCATCCCCCACACAGCCATCCCAGGAAGGTGGTGGTAATATCACTGGCATAGCAATCTCAGAAGCTAATGTCCTGGGGATGCGGGTTTGAAAATCCACCATGGGTCAATGGTGACATTTGGGTTCAGTTTAAAAATTAATAGCTAGCCTAATGGCAGCCATTGTTATAAAAACCCAAAAGAACCGCTGATGCTGTAAATCAAGCAATCTCTGTTTTTGTTGTAAAAATCGATCTTGTTCATCAATGTCCTTCAGGAAAGGAAATTTGCTGTCCTTCACTGGTCTGGCCCAAAGGTAGCTTTTAACTGTAGTCTTGGAAACCAGGGATGGCCAATAGTTTAACCAGTGACGCCTACATCCTCTGAGTGAACACCTTTCCCTGAGAGTGCCAACTCTCCCTGGTACTGCTAACCTCAATTCAATACCTCCATTCAACTCTGAAGTTCCCAAGCTGTTGCCTGTACATTAACCTCAATCCTAATATCTACTCCCCTACCACCCGAAGAATCTGCTTCCAACACTGCGGTATCATTCACATCACTACAGTACCTTGGCTACAGTATCTCCGACAGCATAATCTCCACAGACTAGTGTCTCGCCCCTCAGTGTCATGCCATGATCTCTGAAAGGATAACCTCTGCACTGCAGTATCTCTCCTCATTTCCCCACCCCCGAACTTTCACTCTCCATCCCCAGCCCACCCCACCCTCTCTTTTTCTACTCTCTGTCTCCATGAGAAAGACAATCAGATCCTATGCTCACATGGTGGGTGGCATGGTGGCACAGTGGTTAGCACTGCTGCCTCACAGCGCCAGAGACCTGGGTTCAATTCCCGCCTCAGGCGACTGACTGTGTGGAGTTTGCACATTCTCCCCGTGTCTGCGTGGGTTTCCTCCGGCTGCTCCGGTTTCCTCCCACAATCCAAAAATGTGCAGGCCAGGTGAATTGGCTATGCTAAGTTGCCCATAGTGTTAGGTGAAGGGGTAAATGTAGGGGAATGGGTCTGGGTGTGTACGCTTCGGAGGGTCGGTGTGGATTTGTTGGGCCGAAGGGCCTGTTTCCACACTGTAAGTAATCTAAAAAAAAGGATGCCAGGGGAGGGAGTACAGGATAGAGAAATGAGAATCCCAGTCCCCTCTTCTGCAGACCCCCATACCCCCTCCAAACCCCTGGGTGTTGTGGCCAACAGAAGAAAACTTCAATAAAACACGCAAAGTTGGAAGTCCGGTAGTGACAGCGACACGGCAGGACTTACACAGTAAAGATTAGAAGCTCAAATCACACTCAGACAGTTTCAGAATTTTAAACCAGCTCAAAATAATCCAGAGTGAAACACTGAACTGTGGACGCTGGAGATTTGAAACAAACCAAGACAGAAATCGCTGGAGAAACTCAACAGGTCTGGTCTGGCAGCATCTGTGGGAGAGAAAGAGAGTTAATGTTTTGGATCCAGTGACTCTTCATCAGAACAACCTTCCTGAAACACTGTGGTCTATGGGTTGACCCACAATGCCTTCAGGGAGGGAATTCCAGGATTTTGAGCCATAGACACTGAAGGAACAGTGATGTGTTTCCAAGTCAAGAACTTGCAGGGGGTGGTGTTCCCATGTACCTGCTCCCCTTGCCCTTCAAGATGGATGTGGTTGTGGGTTTGGAAGGTGCTGTCTGAAGGTCTTTGGTGAATTTCTGCAGTTTAGATTGCAGTCTAAAAGACTGATGGTGGCACTAGTGAGCAAGAGTCCTAGATTCATTGAGTAATACAGCTCAGATAAAGACTCTTCGGTCCAACCAGTCCATGCTGACCATAATCCCAAACTAAACTAGTCCCACCTGCTTGCTGCTGGCCCATATTCCTCCAAACCTTTCTGATTCATGTACTTATCCAAATGTTTTATAAACATGTAATTGTTAGCCACATCCACTGCTTCCTCAGGAAGTTCACTCCACACATGAACCACCGAGCTCGTTCATACCTTATGGTGAGCTAGGGTGAGGATTCATCATGTAACATGATTCTGTATGCTTACACATAAATCAGCAAATACATACATGTGGACATCCACACGTAGAATCAGAAAACTTTGCTCAGACAGTGCTTAGTAGGGTAGTTATGGTAGGGGATTTTAACTTTCCAAACATCGACTGGGACTGCCGTAGTGTTAAAGGTTTAGGTGGAGAGGAATTTCTTAAGTGTGTACAAGACAATTTTCTGATTCAGTTTGTGGATGTACCGACTAGAGAAGGTGCAAAACTTGACCTACTCTTGGGAAATAAGACAGGGCACGTGACTGAGGTGTCAGTGGGGGAGCACTTTGGGGCCAGTGACCATAATTCTGTTCGTTTTAAATTGGTGATGGGAAAGGATAGACCAGACCTAAAAGTTGAAGTTCTAAATTGGAGAAAGACCAATTTTGACGGTATTAGGCAAAAACTTTCAAAAGCTGATTGGAGGCAGATGTTCGCAGGTAAAGGGACGGCTGGAAAATGGGAAGCCTTCAGGAATGAGATAACAAGAATCCAGAGAAAGTATATTCCTGTCAGGGTGAAAGGGAAGGCTGGTAGGTATAGGGAATGCTGGATGACGAAAGAAATTGAGGGATTGGTTAAGAAAAAGAAGGAAGCATATATCAGGTATAGACAGGATAGATCGAGTGAATCCTTAGAAGAGTATAAAGGAAGTAGGAGTATACTTAGGAGGGAAATCAGGAGGGCAAAAAGGGGACATGAGATAGCTTTGGCAAATAGGGTTAAGGAGAATCCAAAGAGTTTTTACAAATACATTAAGGACAAAAGGGTAACTAGGGAGAGAACAGGGCCCCTCAAAGATCAGCAAGGCGGCCTTTGTGTGGAGCCACAGAAAATGGGGGAGATACTAAATGAATATTTTGCATCAGTGTTTACTGTGGAAAAGGAGATGGAAGATATAGACTGTAGGGAAATAGATGGTGACACTTTGCAAAATGTCCAGATTACAGAGGAGGAACTGCTGGATGTCTTGAAATGGTTAAAGTGGATGATCCCCCAGGACCTGATCAGGTATACCTGAGAACTCTGTGGGAAGATAGAGAAGTGACTGCTGGGCCTCTTGCTGAGATATTTGTATCATCGATAGTCACAGGTGAGGTGCCGGAAGACTGGAGGTTGGCTAACATGGTGCCACTGTTTAAGAAGGGCGGTAAAGACAAGCCAGGGAACTATAGACCAGTGAGCCTGACCTCAGTGGTGTGCAATTTGTTGGAGGGAATCCTGAGGGACAGGATGTACATGTATTTGGAAAGGCAAGGACTGATTTGGGATAGTCATCATGGCTTAGTGCATGGGAAATCATGTCTCACAAACTTGATTGAGTTTTTTGAAGAAGTAACAAAGAGGATTGATGAGGGCAGAGCAGTGGATGTGATCTATATGGACTTCAGTAAGGCGTTCGACAAGGTTATCCATGGGAGACTGATTAGCAAGGTTAGATCTCATGGAATACAGGGAGAACTAGCCATTTGGATACAGAACTGACTCAAAGGTAGAAGACAGAGGGTGGTGGTGGAGGGTTGTTTTTCAGACTGGAAGCCTGTGACCAGTGGAGTGCCACAAGGATCGGTGCTGGGTCTTCTACTTTTTGTCATTTACATAAATTATTTGGATGCGAGCATAAGAGGTACAGTTAGTAAGTTTGCAGAGGACACCAAAATTGGAGGTGTAGTGGACAGCAAAGAGGGTTACCTCAGATTACAACAGGATCTAGACCAGATGGGCCAATGGGCTGAGAAGTGGCAGATAGAGTTTAATTCAGATAAATGCGAGGTGCTGCAATTTGGGAAAGCAAATCTTAGCAGGACTTATACACTTAATGGTAAGGTCCTTGGGAGTGTTGCTGAACAAAGAGACCTTGGAGTGCAGGTTCATAGCTCCTTGAAAGTGGAGTTGCAGGTAGATAGGTTAGTGAAGAAGGTGTTTGGTATGCTTTCCTTTACTGGTCAGAGTATTGAGTACAGGAGTCAGGAGGTCATGTTGCAGCTGTACAGGACGTTGGTTAGGCCACTGTTGGAATATTGTGTGCAATTCTGATCTCCTTCCTATCGGAAAAATGTTGTGAAACCTGAAAGGGTTCAGAAAAGACTTACAAGGATGTTGCCAGGGTTGGAGGATCTGAGCTATAGGGAGAGGCTGAACAGGCTGGGGCTGTTTTCCCTGGAGCGTCGGAGGCTGAGGGGTGACCTTATAGAGGTTTACAAAATTATGAGGGGCATGGATAGGATAAATAGACAAAGTTTTTTCCCTGGGGTCGGGGAGTCTAGAACTAGAGGGCATAGGTTTAGGGTGGGAGGGGAAAGATATAAAAGAGACCTAAGGGGCAACTTTTTCACGCAGAGGGTGGTACGCGTATGGAATGAGCTGCCAGAGGAAGTGGTGGAGGCTGGTACAATTGCAACATTTAAAAGGCATTTGGATGGGTATATGAATAGGAAGGTTTTGGAGGCATATGGGCCGGGTGCTGGCAGGTGGGACTAGATTGGGTTGGGATATCTGGCCGGCATGGACGGGTTGGACCGAAGGGTCTGTTTCCATGCTGTACACCTCTATGACTCAATGAGTCAATCTTTCTAGTGGGGGGATGTTATCTGGTGTAGATAGCTGCAGGTTTTATTTGATTCTTGCAGACAACTTGCCAAAAGAAAACCCTTTAAGCAAACTATCCCCATTATCTCCTTGAGCCTGAGTCTTTTCTCTCCCTTCCACAGATGGTGTGGTTTTCCTCCGAGCATTTAAACCATGAGGCCGAACTAAACTGAGTGTCACTCAGCCTCTTACAGGAATTAGGCTGAAGCTAAACACCATTCACTAAATTAAGTTTCTTTCGCTCTTGGTAAAGATGAAAGAACTCAGAGGTCATTTCTTTGCACTCTGTGGTCAAATAAAGATCACGCCCATATGACAGAAGTGTCTACAACATGGAGCAGCAATATCCCTGTAGGCCTTCGGCTCCAGCCTGCAATTCATTTGTTTACGCTGGCTTTTGTATGAACCTGAAATTTTTACTAATGATTTATATTTTAAAAATTCCTTCATTTCGGCTTCATTTTAAAGAAAAGGGTTGTTCCTTTCCTAAAATTGCAGATGAACCAACTTTAAGAAGGGAGAATTATTCTAGTTTTGCTTGGGGACTGGCGTGGGGAAGAGACTGCTCAACCAGGAACTGCAGATGCTGGAAACCTGAAACAGAAACAGAACTTGCTGGAGAAAGCCAGCAGGTCTGGCAGCATCTCTGGAGAGAAAGCAGAGTTTGTGCTTTGTATCCAGTGACTCTTCTTCAGAACTGGGAATGACAAAGGGAATCTGGACTTGAAGGGTTAACTCTGTCTTTCTCTGTTCAGAGGCTGGCAGAGCTACTGAGTTTCTGTAGCCTGTTCATTTGTGTGGCACGGTGGCTCAGTGGTTAGCACTGCTGCCTCACAGCGCCAGAGACCCAGGTTCAATTCCAGCCTCAGGCGACCGACTGTGTGGAGTTTGCACGTTCTCCCCGTGTCTGCGTGGGTTTCCTCCGGGTGCTCCGGTTTCCTCCCACAGTCCAAAGATGTGCAGGTCAGGTGAATTGGTCATGCTAAATTGACCGTAGTGTAGGTAAGGGGTAGATGTAGGGGTATGGGTGGGTTGCGCTTCGGCGGGGCGGTGTGGACTTGTTGGGCCGAAGGGCCTGTTTCCACACTGTAAGTAATCTAATCTGAATGTGTCGGTTAGGTGCATTAGCCATGGGAAATTCAGGATGGCGGGGGGGTGGGTCTGGTTAGGACGCTCTTTGGAGGGACAGTGCAGATGCATTGGCTTGCTTGTTGGTATTGGGTAAGCTGAGTATTAATGAGCTGAGTTGGGCCATTAACAAGTCTACTGAACAAACACTCATCTCCCTTCATTGATAACTGCCTCGCGAGAAATCATTCTCACCACTTGTCAAAAGATGCGCCCAATGTTGAGGTCATCTTCACCAGACTTCTCATCTGATTATAGAGTCATTGAGTTTTATACAGCACGGAAACAGCCCCTTCAGTCCGACCAGTCTGTGTCGAACTAGTCCCACCTGCCTGCGCCTGGCCTATATCCCTCCAAACCTTTCTTATTCATTTACTCATCCAAATCTCTTTCAAACATTGTAACTGTACCCACATCCACCAGTTCATCTGAAACCACTTTCTACCTTAAAAAGTTACCCCTCGTGTCTTTTTTAAATCTTTCTCCTCTCACCTTAAAAATACTCACCTTTAATCCTGAAATCTTTATTCCACCATAAATCTTGCCTGGCCCAAGTCACACAATTCCCTATAAGGTTCTGGCTTTGGTTTCTGTCTTCACAGATACATACATTATGGAAAAGATTACTGATGGAATTGCCAGATGTGAATTTTGTTTACAATAAAAAGTTATTTTCCTGTTAATTACGAGACCTGGTGTGAATTAGTTTTCATAGAATTTCATAGAATCCCTACAGTATGGAAACAGGCCCTTCGGCCCAAACAACTTTCCGAAGAGTAACCCACCCAGACTCATTTCCCTAGCCTATATTTACCTATGATCAATGCAGCTAACTTACACATCCCTGAACACCATGGACAATTTAGCACGGTCAATTCACCCTCACCTCCACATCTTTGGAATGTGGGAGGAAACCAGAGCACCTGGAGGAAACCCACGCAGACACGGGGAGAATGTGCAAACTCCACACAGACAGCTACCCGAGGCTGGAATCGAACCTGGGACCCTGGTGCTGTGAGGCACCGTGCCGCCCCCAGAACATTAGCTGGGTCTCCAGATTAACAGTCCAGCGACAATAACACTCCAGCGTTGGCTCCCCTCCCAGATTTTGCCCTGAAAAACTCCCAGATGTGCAGGAAAATCAAAGAGCTTGTTCAAAAAACCGGAACTGGATTAGGAAACAGTGAGTGACCATAACATGGTAGAATTTATCATTCAGTTTGGGAGTGAGAAACTCGTTTTGGAAACAACTAATGTGTTAAACTTAAATAAGATTAATTACCAAGATGTGACTGAAGAGTTGGTTGGAGTGGGCTGGGCAAGGAGATTAACAGAAAAGATGGTTGATGAATAATGTTAGATGTTGGCGAAAATATTTTATGACTCACTGCAAAGGTATATTCCATGGCAAGGAATGATTTCAGGAAGGGGACAAAACGGCCACGAGGAGATAATCACCAGATAAGGGGTAACCCAGTTAAGACTGAGATGTATTATTCCTCCACTCAGGGGGATCTATAGAATTCTCTACTCAAGAGGGCTGTGGAAGTTCAATCATTCAGTGTCGTCAAAATTAAAGTTGGTAGATTTTGTGGAGATTTATAGCATCGAAGGATGTGGAGGTAGTCTGGAAAAGTAGCATTAAGGTAAATGATCAGGAGCAGTCCAGTTGAGTGATGGAGCAGACTTCAGACCCTGAATGGCCAAGTCTGACTCTGCTCTTTCCATGTTGGGGTTCTGCCAGGACTTTATGGTTCTGGGCCTAATTATGCCCAGTGTCCAAAAAAGAGCTGAATTCCAGGGTGGGGAAGAGGGTGATTGCCCTTGACATCAAACTGCATTCGACTGAATGTGGCATCGAGCAAAACTGGACCAACAGGGAAGCCTGGGGGAAGTGTCTTGACTGGTTGGAGTCATACCTGGCACCAAAGGTAGTTCGGGTTGGACATCGGTTATTCCATCACGTCACTACAGAAGTTGCAGTCAAAAAAAATGCAAGATAATTTCACAGAAAAGGGACATGGGAAAGTCCCCTTTGGAACGCTGGTCCAAAAATAGCCCAGGAGTTCCCATGGATCATATTTATAATGGCTGGCATTTCACCTACTTTTACACAGTGTGTGCACACCAACTCCCTCACACATTGACAAACTGCGAACATGAGAATTGGGATCACCTGCCCAAAAACCGTGTTAATGAGTTGGCTTTAATTAATTAATCAAGAATGCCTTATCTATAACTGGATTCACAATTAGACTCCTTTTGACTAACATTAAACAACACAGCTGTGCATTAACTGGCAATGTTAAGTATCCAGCTGGGTTCAGTGAGCAGTGCAACTGTACCGCTGTTAGATACCAACTGAGTGCCAGGTGAGCAGTGGGGAATGTGTGAACTGGTTTTTTCTCATGTCACTCAGTGCCACTGCTGTGATGGCTGAGGGGGTCAGTAAAGGACAAAACAGTGGGATTCACTTCACCCCAGCTGCTCTGTGAACACCCCCGCCATGACGACAAGTCTACCTGCTCATTACCACCTTCTTACACACTGTCGGTGTACTGTTAACGATTGGCTCGGAACACAGACGTGATGTCACGGGCAGATTTGACAGGGGCCCGAAGCTGCTCACAGAATGTTGCTCAACATGGAATCATAGTCTGAACAGTTTGTCACTTTTGATCGACAATACTTTTATCGTTTTGTTCCCATCTTCCTCTCAATATTGTGCTGTAGATTCTGCAGGCAATGGATAAGCTCAGGTTTATTCTTACAGTAAACAAGGTCTCCTACACATTATCACAGACACACACTCACACAGACACACACTCACACAGATATACACACTCACACAGACACACACACTCACACAGACACACACTCACACAGAAACACACACTCACACACTCACACAGATGCACACTCACACAGACACACACTCACACAGACACACACTCACACAGGTACACACATTCACACAGGAACACACTCACACAGACACACACACAGGTACATACCCACAGACATACACTCACACAGACACACACTCACACATATACACACTCACACAGATACACATACACACAAACACACAGGTACACACTCACACGGATACATATACACACACACACAGGGACACACTCACACAGATACACACACCCACACAGGTACACACACACACAGGTACATATTCACACAGATACACACTCACACAGATACACACACTCTCACAGACACACACTCACACAGATACACATTCACACAGGTGCACACTCACACAGATACACATACACACACACAGGTACACACTCACAGATACACATTCACACAAGTACACACACTCACACAGATACACACACTCACATCGATACACATACACACACACAGGTGCACACTCACAGATACACATTCACACAGGTACACACACACACACACACACACACATACACATTCACACAGGTACACACATACACAGGTACACACTTTCACACAGGAACACATTCACACAGACACACACAGGTACATACCCACAGACACACACTCACTCAGGTACACATATTCACAAAGATACATACACACACACAGATACACATTCACACAGGTACACACACTCACACAGGTACACACACTCACATAGGAACACGCTCACACACACACTGGTACACACTCACACAGATACACATACACACAGGTACACACACTCACACAGGGACACTCACACAGACACACACACACACAGATACACATACACACAGGTACACACACTCACACAGGGACACTCACACAGACATACACACACACAGACACACTCACACAGGTACACACACTCACACAGATATACACACTCACACAGGAACACACTCATATAGGTACACAACCACACAGGTATTCAACCACACAGGTACACACATTCACAGAAGAACACACACAGACACACATTCACACAGGAACACACTCACACAGATACACATTCATATAGGTATACACCCACACAGGTACACAACCACACAGGTACACATTCACACAGATACACACACCCACAGACACACATTCAGACAGGTACACACACACAGATACACATACACACAGGTACACAACCACACAGGTACACATTCACACAGATACACACACCCACAGACACACATTCAGACAGGTACACATACACAGATACAAATTCATATAGGTATACACCCACACAGGTATACACCCACACAGGTATACACCCACACAGGTACACACACTCACACATTCACACTGGAAACACTCACACAGACACACACTCACACAGGTACACACACTCACACAGGTACACACTCACACAGGTACACACACTCACACAGATACACACACACACACAGGAACACACACACACACTCACACACTCTCACAGATACACACACTCACACAGGTACACACTCACAGATACACATTCACAAAGGTACACACACACACACAGATACACACACTCACACAGGAACACACTCTCACACACACAGGTACACAGTCACACAGAAACACACACTCACACAGGTACACACATTCACACAGACACATACTCACACAAGTACACACCCACAGACATACATTCACACAGGTACACCCACACAGGTACACACACTCACACAGTGTACACACCCACAGACATACACTCACACAGGTACATACACTTACACAGATACATATAAATACACACAGGTACACACTCACACAGATACACATAAACACACAGGTAAACACTCACACAGATAGACACACACAGGTACACACATTCAGACAGGAACACACACAGACACACAGTCACACAGGTACATACCCACAGACACACACATAGGTACACAGACTTACACAGATACACATTCACACAGGTATACACACTCACACAGGTACACACACTCACACAGGTACACACACACACAGGTACACACTCACACAGGTACACACATTCACACAAGAACACACACAGACACACATTCACACAGGTACATACCCACAGGCACACACACACAGGTACACACACTCACACAGACACACACAGACACACACTCACACAGGTACATACCCACAGGCACACACACACAGGTACACACACTTACATAGATACACATTCACACAGGTACACACACAGGTACATATACTCACACAGGTACACATTCACACTGGTACATACACACAGACACACACTCACACAGTCACACTGGTACACACATGCACACAGGTGCATACACTCACACAGGTACACATTCACACAGGTACACACTCACACTGGCACACACACGCACACAGGTACACACACACAGGTACATACTCACACAAGTACACACACTCACACAGACACACACTCACACAGGTACATACACACACTGATGCACATTCAC